>NW_027281346.1:0-39869 GCF_046629955.1 Centroberyx affinis
AATATCAGCAAAGCCTAATGTTAAATCAATGGGAATCATAAAGGCAACTGCAAGATGCTTCAAATTTGAGGCAAAATTGTCATCATTTAATGTGATGCGATTGATTTAGGTTGATTTGACCAAGAATTATGTGACAGGTCACTGTTGCCCCTATGACTCCAAATCATTTAGCATTAGCGGTGGCAAATTTTTGCTGATGTTTGCATGGCTAACACCAAGGAACTAGATCATGTATTCTAGTTCAGTGGTTCTCAACGTGGGGTCCGGGGACCACCGGGGGTCCTTGAGGGGGTTCCAGGTGGTCCCCAGCAAACTGATGAATTGTTAAACTTCAGCATTATTTCATTTACAAGAAAAAACACAATTAGAGAATGTAGATGAATGACTGTTCTGATCATAGTTTCTCATAGTATCTCTCTACCTACAATACAGATAGTCATGGAGTTCTGGACAAAATCATATCTAGCCATAAAAATATTCACTGATTTGGGTTCAAGAGACAAAATCTCATCACGGGGGGTCCATGGCCTTAATGTGGACTAAATTAGGGTCCTTGATATGAAAAAGGTTGAGAATCACTGTTCTAGTTTACCAGATTACAGTTTACCACTAGATCAGTGGTTCTCAAGGTGGGGTCCGGGGACCACCGGGGGTCCTTGAGGGGGTTCCAGGGGGTCCCCAGCAAACTGATGAATTGCTAAACTTAACCATTATTTCATTTACAAGAAGTTAACGCCATTAGAGAATGTAGAAGAATGACCATAGTTTCTCTGTTATCTCTCTACCTACAATACAGACAGTCATGGAATTCTGGACAAAATCATATCTGACAATAAAAATATGCTCAGATTTGGTCAAAAGGGGGCTCTAACATGGACGAAATCAGTAAAAACAGTATCTTCGCTCCATCAGCAGGCCCCAGTACCGAGCCAAGAGCCGACAGACCACAGATCAGCTGAAAAATCCCAAAGGCATTCCTTTACAGCTGACTGCAATGATTTGCCTCTCTTTCTTTCTCTTACACACTCGACCTTAAAGAGCCGCGCAGTTTATAAGATTCGTATCGCGAGTGAAGCCTTTATCGGACGACTCTTATTTCTACTCATTCTCACGTCAGGGGCGAAGGCTTTGGCAGCCAGCGATCTGTTATACACTCTTTCTTTCATTTCATCCATAATCAGCGGCGGGTCCTCCACCTCGCCCCCCTCGTTTTCTCTCCATCTCAGCTTTCTCCAATAGCAGCTCTCTCCCACTCTCTCTCTCTCTCTCTCTGTTCCTCTTTGTCTCTCTCCCTCTGTAACCCCTGGCCTTCGATAAACACAGTTGATCCCGGGCCTATGGGCCGAGTATGGGCTGTTTGAAGGGCAGGCTTTCTACTCGGGACTCTGTTTATTCGGCCCGCTCCCCGTCAACCGTGTTTAATGTCACCGAGGCTTTTCTCTCTCTCTCTCTCTCTCTACACACACACACACACACACATACACACACACACACACACTTAACACATTGTGCTTTTCAAAGCTTGTGTGTTCAGGCTCACCCACTACCCATATATGCGCATGTACACAGATACACAACCTCCACTGGCACTCTCATGCACACACACACACACACACACACACAGTCTTTACACAAGTGCTCACAAAAGGAGAGAGAGAGAGAGAGAGAGGGAGGTAGAAGGGAAAGAGAGACAGCAGACCAAATAAGAGAGATTGCAGTTCCATATGAGTGTAGGCAAGCATGCGTGTGTGTGTGTGTGTGTGTGTGTGTTTTGGGGGAATAGAATGGGGGGTGGGTCGCATGAAAGCCAGAGCCGCTGATTACATCTCTGTTGAGGGGGTTGGGGGGGCGGGGGGGGGGGGGGGGGGGCGTGAGGAAAACCAGGCATTCCACCATCTTGGCACACGTACACGGTTTTGGCGTTTCGGTTTTGTTATGAAAAACCACAGCATTCCCTCTCTCCAAAGACTGAGACTGCAAAGGGGGCCTAGAGTGTGTGTGTGTGTGTGTGTGTGTGTGTGTGTGTGTGTGTAGGTGTGTGGGTGTGTGGGTGCATTAAGCATGTTTGAACAGTCGGTTCGTGTGCTGTCGCTGCAATGTGCAAGCAAGGTATACGATGTGTATGTGTGCGCGCGTGTGTATGTGTGTGTGTGTGTGTGTGTGTGTGTGTGTGTGCGTGCCGAGAGTGTTAAAAGTGAACCAGACCTGTAATCTGAGCGCTGACAGTCTAAATCCCTAGTGGGAAAGTGGCTTTTGTACAGTAAAAAAAAAAAAGACATATGACCCAGATAGCTTACAGCACTGTACATATCATTAGATTATAGAACGTATAATCAAATATCAGTCATTAGAGCGGGGGGGGACTCATGATTTGGAAAAGAGGGATCTATAAGTCATGCGGGATCAAGGGAAATCCTTGGAAAAACAAACAGCTCCACTGAGTTAACTGGGTTATTCAGTTAGCTGTAGCGTGCCTGGCTTTGTTTTGGTGGCAATTCATTGGATCAAAGTTGTTTTGCACTCTGGAGCTAATCGTGCAACTTCTTCATATTTTCCAGGAGTTTTACAGTATGTGAAATTTAAACATATGCATGAGCTTTGCACCTATTTTGAGTGGTTAAAAGAGAAAGAGGCTGTGATGTGAAAGTCGAAAAAAGTCGATTTTCCTTCTACTCTTCGGTCAAAATTCCCGAATTCCAGGCTGTATCATTAAGGCAGAAATGTAAACGTCCCGCTGACATGCATACTGGCATTCGCACCTATACAGAGTGAAGTATCCCAGACTTTAGATGGTCAGATTTATACTCCGGGCTGTATCGTTAGACAGCAGGGAGACTTAGCTGTTTTCCCAACTCCGTCTCTGCAGCTCTACTTGATAGACTTCTATAAATCAATGGGAGCAGCAGCTAAAGACGTTTACACGCTGAGCCTGCCTTTTTTACTGAGTCCTGGAGCGGACAAACACACACACACACACACACACACACACACACACAGACACAGACACAGACATGAATGGGCAATGCACGAACACATGGATGCAAGCGTGCTCACACTTTTACACACACACAAATGCACACACAAAATTACACACACAAACAGCCCCCTAAGGTCCAGCCAGCTCCAACCCCCCCCCCCCCACCCCCACCCCCACCCTCACCCCCTCACCCCTATGTCTGCTGACTTCACAAAGAATTTATTAGCCCGAGCGGAGCCACATCTGCAAGCCATTTTCAGCTGTTGTTGTTGAGTCCGGGGCCGGCCCGGGTCGAGCAGAGGGACTGGACACTGCATCCAGCCCCCCCACCCCCCCACCTATGTGTGTGTGTGTGGGACGACATTGGGTGTGTGTGTGTGTGTGTACGGGCACAGGCCAGCAGGAAACCCATCCTCCCATTTCACGCTCAGGGGGACTTTATGGTCGGGGGGTCCGGTGCTAAATTCTCAAGTTCATTAACATGTTTTTTAAAGTGCTCCGAGGTCTCTTCTCCTCATCGCCCCCCCCCCCCCCCCCCCCGCCCCCCACCAATAGGAAAACAATGGCTCTCCTCTCCAGCATTAACATTCAAATGGGGCAAACAGCGCAACAGAGCTGGGGAGGCCCTTTTGCCGCTCATATTAATGGGCCATATGCATGTGAATGAGCCGCTGGGGGGGCGGGGGGGGGAAGCTGGACCGACCTGCTGGATATTTACATGTTTCATTAATCTGCGAGTCGTTGGGTGGGCTGTGCATGTGTGCGTGTGTGTGTGTGTGTGTGCATGAGCGTTTAAAGTTTCCACTGTTCCCGGGCGTTCGATCTGTGTGTGTGTGTGTGTGTGTGTGTGTGTGTGTGTGTGTGTGCGTGTTGAATAGAGATGGTCTGTGAAACCGCCGTGGTTTGAAATAACACTGTCAAAAAGTAAAAGGGAGCGCACAGAAGGAGGGGATGCGAGGAGGTTTTGGGTGGCCCCGCGGTGTACAGCTATGTGGGTTAGAGTGTGTGTGTGTGTGTGTGTGTGTGTGTGTGTGTGTGTGAGCTGAGGATCTACAGTAAGCCCCAGGCACACAGACCGTCATAAGTGATGAATAGGCCTACCTGGTGAGAAGGCCCTTCATGCGCACCTCCCTGGAGTGTTTACCGGCACACACACACACACACACACACACACACACACACAGTCCGCTTGCAAATGGATTACACTGCACTGAGAATAGTCATCTTCTGTTTCATCCCTTTTTTTATCCCCCACATACACACACACACACACACACACACACACACACATGCACACGCTGAGTGCAATCCACTGTGCGAGTGTGTGTGTGTGTGTGTGTGTGTGTGTGTGTTTATACTGTCCCCGGCCCGCAGGATTAGGGCGGCTGAGCGGGGAATGCTGGGAACAGCAGGTGAAGTGCCGTGATGGGGCTTCTTTTCCGTGACGTTTAACTCTTGAATAGGCGAGCGGAGAGCTGGAGAGAGAGAAAGAGGGACGGAAAACGGAGAAAGAGACAAAGAGAGAGAGAGAGAATGAAGATGATTACAAAGGTATCCTCTAAATCAATGAGTGTATGACTGGTTTGTCTTTGGAAGTTAAACCTTTTCTAAACTGCTTTGGCAGATGTAGCGATAGATAGATAGATAGATAGATAGATAGATAGATAGATAGATAGATAGATAGATAGATAGATAGATAGTGTCAAATATGTGGCATCTGTATAAATATATACCGTATATCCAATATGTACACTATATATGATCATATTGTATATATTGCATACCTACATATACAGTATATGGTACAGTATATATATATCATATATCATATATACACCCTAGAATTACTACATATGAATACATACATGGTAATATTGTTTCTGTTTAACAGCCATGGCAAAAAGTAATTCAAGTTGAAAAATGAGACATAGACAAAAACAGAGAAGAGACAAAATGGGTATAGACAGATAGACAAACATTAAGACAGAAAGAGAGAGATGGAGAGAGCGACAAAAAGACAACAGAGAAGCATTCACACATAAAAAAAAAAAAAGCATCCTCTCCTCTTCCTCCGCTGATAGCAGAGGGCAGTGACAGTTAACCTGGCCAGTCGCCTGTTCTCCAGCGGAGGAAACCGCTGTGCAAACAAGATACACCGACGCTCCGCTCTGACCCGGCCGACTCATCTTCCTCACTTTTATCACCAGCGGCCGCGTTCCCACAGCCGAACCCAGAGCCGCTACCGAGCCGCTTCCGGGTCAAAGGTCACAGTGCCAGCCCGGGTCTCCTGAAGTTTATTGAGGATATAGCGTATGAGGTTCCATGACCAAAGCTATCCATAAAGAACCAGCATCCCATACCAGTGTGTAGGAAATAACTATCAAGGCGGCGATATCTCTCTAACGCAGTGGTTCTCAACGTGGGGTCCGGGGGCCACCGGGGGTCCTTGAGGTGGTTCCAGGGGGTCCCCAGCAAATTTATCAATTGTTAAACTTCAGCGTTATTTAGTTTACAAGAAGTTAACACAATTAGAGAACATAGAAGAATGATTATTTTGATCATAGTTTCTCTGTTATCTCTCTCAATACAGATAGGCTAGTCATGGGATTCTGGACAAAATCATTGTTATTTATTTATGGTTTATTTGATAGGGACAGATACAATATACATAGACAAACTGAGAACAGCTATCCGGTGCAAGTATCATAGTGTTTATAGCGGATGCTAATTTGCAACACCTGTCCCTAGAAGGGCTTTTGTGAAAATAAGAGATTAAAACAGTAAGGTAAAAAGAAGGTAAACAGTACAGCAAGATACAATGGAGCACCAGGTACAAAAAAAAAAAAAAAAAAAGGAAAGAATGGAGGAAAGAGGGAAAAAAAGTAAACTGAGTACAACAAGATACCATAAAACACACATTTAGTAGTAACATAACTGCAGAAAACTAGACATGAGTACAAGTCTGTTGCTGAATTAGCCAGGATTTTGGTAACTTTCTTAAAAGTGGTGAAATTTGCAGCAGATTTCAAGTGATCAGGCAGCGAGTTCCAGGACTTTGCTCCTTTCACAGAAAAAAGCTGTCTGAGCAAAAAGATGTTTTGCAGAATGAAACTTTACAATTGCCACTTGAAGCTGCTCTGGTGGATCTGCTGCAGCTCCGTAGTATCATATCTAACAATAAAAATATTCTCAGATTTCGGTCCTAGGGATAAAATCTCATCAAATGGGGGTCTGTGGGGTCTCCCTAATGTGGACTGATGATATGCAAAAGGTTGAGAATCACTGCTCTAACGCATGAACATATGTCAAGCAAACGCTCCAGTTATGCATTGCAGCACATTGGTTCTCTGGGATAATGGTGTCAGTCCAGCTCCAGCAGAGACTGCCTGCCTGTGTGTGTTTTGAGGACAGCACAGATGAGCTGACCCTGCATCATCATCATCATGTTCAGTCAACCTCCCACATTCCTCTGAATTCTGTGAATTAAACGACAGGCCAAACCGCTGTCAACTGATAGCTGTTTCGAATTTGACAATTTAAATGTCTTTCAACAGGACGACCCTCCGTGACTTTTCCAAGACCCACTTTCTGTGCAAACCAGCGTTGGTAGATTTTCAAAATCATGCGAGGAAATAGCAGTTATAATTACATTTATCCCCTTCTATTGACAGTGTGCTGGCCTTCTCTTAGACCCCCCCAAACCCAGTGGCCTTCCATATTTAAAAGCATCTGGAAAGGTTTAGTCCATGTTTTTTGTCACAGACATGCAGAGTTGTCTGATGCCCTTCCATTGTGCCTCCAATTTTCTTATTTCATCTTGTTTGCTGCCTTGAGTTTTTGTAATATCATATTCTGTATCACTAGTTTTGTCCCTAAGTGTTGCATATTTTTTCCTGTGTGAAATTTGTTTTCATGAATTTCCTCTTTCCAGGCCGCCTTAGTAAGTAAAAAAAAATCTGCTTATATGACCTGCCTGGCTAAATCAAGGTCAAATAAATAATACAAAATAAATAAAAATGAGAGAATCCCATAGAATAAATATAGACTGAAAGATGAGGAGGCATGGATGTGGCAAGGCTGAGAACAGCAGAGAGTCGGAGGCCAGATTTGGAAAAAGGAAAGCAGGGAGAAGAGAGAGAGAGAAGGAGGGGGTGGGTGGGAGCTGAGAGGAGGAGGAGGAGGAGGAGGAGGGAGGTATTCATCAGTCAGTTATATAACCAAGCTTACTGAGTCACTGCAGGAATCAGAGCTATCAGACCAGTGAAACACACAGACTTGGCCCGGGGACCTGGAGCTCTCTGAGGAATAACACAATGAAGATAAGTCTATGTTATAAGGCCCCCGGGGCCGCAGAGTGATGTTGTGTCTTAATGCTGTTTTCATAGACTTGGAGATCAAAGTCTGCACCAGATCTGGGTCTAATAGAAGCTGCGCATAAGTCATAGTGCTTGCTTGTAACGTCTTGATCAGATCGGTTGGTTATGTCACATCTGGACAGGTTGTGGCGTTTAAGATGTCGATCACACATTCACAAATACTTCCACAGGATAGTCTAAAGTGTCTAAGTGCGTGTGTGTGTGTGTGTGTGTGTGTGTGTGTGTGTGTGTGTGTGTGTGTTTGATTAGCTCTAGATTCTACCGATAAGGATTAGACGTAAATGGTAGGATTTCGTTACCCTCGACCCAACTTTCAAATGAGTTTTGGTGTGTGTGTGTTAGTGTTTGTGTGTGTGTGTGTGTGTGTGTGTGTGTGTGTGCGTGTGTGTGACGAGCCAGGCTCTACTGGGCCCGGCTCAGTTTGTTTGTACAGCCACCCAGAAACCCAGCAGCTCCAGAGATCCAATCACAGAGGATGTGGTTTCACTTCTAATTTTTACACAAACAGGCTCAGCCATGCTATGGATGGATGGATGGATGGAAGAATAGAAGAAATACGGAATAGATGGATGTATGGATGGATGGATAGGTATGAGGATGTGTGTGTGTGCGTGTGTGTGTGTGTGTCCCTGCCTTCCTTTGCTTGCATACATATGTTTGCATTTCAATCAGGGAAGACACAAAAGGTGATAAAGAAAACCAGATATTTATTAAAATAAAAGACAACAGCACACACTGAAATGAAAGGTAGGCGAGTGTAAATTCCACCTGCCACGCAAGATCATTGGCTGACAGAAATTTCTGAGCAGATAACCGAGCGTGTTCATTGGATGACAGTAATTAGGAGCCAGAGACCCTGTGTGAGAAAGTGAAAGGGATTGTCCTCCTGCTTGAACTTACACTGAGAGTCCAAGTTCAGTGTGTGTGTGTGTGTGTGTGTGCATACCTCCTGACCCAGTGCTCTTACAGGACAGCAGTAATAGGCTTATTAGTCTGGGGATCTATTTAAACCAGGGCACAGCAGTCTGGATTATTAACAGCAAACTGTATGCATATAGGCATGTGATATATGTTGCAAGGCTAGTAGTTGTAACAGCAGTAATAGTAGCAGTAGTAGTAGCAGTAGTAGTAGCAGTAGTAGTAGTAGTAGCAGTAGAACTTAATGCCACAGTGGAAAATGTGTTAATCACCGAAACACCAAAAGAGGTAAAATATACAGAACATACAGAAATATCCAAATAACCATTAGTGTCTATGCTACTGGGAAGCAACACTGTGTGTGTGTTTATGGGTACAACTTCTTTCCATAAATGTGTCTTAAACAGTATCATTACAAATCAAGGAATATCATTAAAAAAAAAAAAACACACAACTCTCACACTCTGAATCTTTGACACAGGACTCTTAGCGGGCCGAGCAAGGTAGACTGCTGTGACGGCAGTAATTGAGTAAAAAAGGTGGGTAAACACGCAGGTCAAAAGTTAAAGGCAAATATTGACCCACTGACTCGAGACTGGGAGGCTGGAGAAATAGCTGGGCGAGGCGAGGAGACAGCGAGACATTACTCGCGGAAAGTTTTTTTTTTTACTGCCGCTTCACAGAAACAGCTCTCTTGGCCGTTTTTCACGAGCGCAAAAAAAAAAAAAAAAAAAAAGTCACGCCGCAGGTCCACCTCTCCTCATTTCTATGCGGCCCGTTAAAGCTTTCCAGCAACAAGACAAGTCAAGTTCAAGTCCTTTTTTTTTTTTTTCGTTCCCACACAGCCAGATGGGAGGAACTCAGATGGAAATTTGCGCTGACATTTGCACCGGGCTAATAGTGCCACGGAGAGCATAAACACAACAGATACTGTAGACGGGACGGGTGTGCAGCAGTGCCATGCGCTTACAGTTCACAGGACAAGATAGCCAACCGTGCGGTCGCATTGTGGAAACTTTTTTACTGCTCGCTCATATGGCTGCTCCTTTGGACAACTTTCACAGGCAAGAAATAATACCACAGGCCTTTCACAGGCCTCTCTTCATTTCAGTGCGGTCTTTCAGCTATCCAACAAACTCAACAACTATTTCCCTATTTTCCAAACTTTCTTCCGTGTCCTTTACCCCCCCTGACCGAGCCTCCCCGCTCCTTCTTGAGTTACAGTTTTCTATCTCTGACATCGGCATGGAAAAATTAGACCCCTGAAAAGACTTCCAATCTCTGAGATTGGACAAAGGGCCTTATTGCCTTTCATAGGCAATTACCTATATCAGCATATATCTTAGCCGTATCTTCAACTGCTTGCCTTTGCTTCCAATGGGCATTCATTATGAAAACTCTTGAGTTTCAGCGGAGCAACTATCGTGATAAAGGCTTGGGGTGGAAATCTAGAGCAGAGGCCATTTTGGTGCTTCAGTGACACGTAATGGAGGGCATTGAGTGGTCCCAGGACAGGAAGCCGGGGGCCGCTGGGGGTCATTGAGAGGCGTCACTGACCCCTTTCTCCGCTCATCTGGGGGGGGGGGAAACCAGAGCCCTCCAGCTGACAACACAACATCTCCTCACATTCAGGCCCGGCCAGAGATTTGGTGCTAATAGCTGAGGAATGATGATTCTCCCTGTGGTCGGGTTTCACTGAGGACAAGTCTACAGACAAAGGCCAGGGAGGGAGGAATCAGGCTGGGGTCAACTAGCATTTGCAATTTGAAGTAATAGTCCACAACATTTTCATATAAGTGAACGTTTGTTTGGAATAAACAGAAGAAGAACTGGGTAGTTAGCATGAGCAGCGATAGCCACCATGGCTGAACAGACAAAGAAAAGAGAAACTCAAACTGCATCCACCGAAAATCGAAGGAAACAGACGTCACAGTACTGGATTCACTGTTTGATTGACAGGTGATCTGTGGGAAGTGCAGTGCAGAACAAAGAAGGAGACAAAATAAAAAGTATCTCAACTAGCTTTAACTAGCTTGGAGTTCCAGATGGGTGCGGTTTGCAACCAGTGCCAGGACGTTTAAACAAAACTAAGAAAGTCATTTTTTGTGTCCATTTCCATGATTGACAGCTTACCTACCGCTATCTGTCTCGTCCGGTAAACTCCACCCATCTGGAAATCCCAGAAGATTAAAACAAACAGTGAGAATGATTTGCTAACACCGTTTGACCCAGGTCTGGCAGGGCCAGTACGTGCTTGCATGTGTTGAGCCATGCAGGGTGTTTGAGCGATCTTAGAGCAACATGTTTATGTGGGAGCATGAATATGAGTACATCACTGCCTGAAGACATCGCAGTGCAGGCGGAGGCCCTTTACCCAATGTGTGTGTGTGTGTGTGTGTGTGTTACTTGTTATTACAGGCTTTCAGATTACAAACCCATCCAAAAACAGAGACAAACAACTTGGAAAATATATTAAAACCATAATGAACCTCAGTTATATGTGAATCTTGTGTAGTTTATGAATTCATTACATACAAACAAGCATTCAAAAGTCTTTGCATGCATGTGTGTGTGTCGGTGTGTGTGTGTCGGTGAGTGTATAATGAGTAGTTACCTGATATTCTTTCTGCCCCTCTGCCTCCTGAGCATGACCCGTCAATCACCACAAGACACACACACACACACACACAAACACACACACACACACACACACACACACACACACAGATAGTCAAACAGATAATGACGTGCTGGGAGTCACAGTGATCAAGTAACATTCAGTCACACAGATGCTTCTTTTCAAGCGCACACACACACACACACACACACACACACACACACACACCACAGACGGAGAGGGAGAGGCAAAAAAAAAAAGAGTCATTCTCCTTCAATCTCGCAACTAAACAAACAAGAAGATTCACTTCAGACAACTGAGCCTAAACAGGATTAGCGGCGATTGCGTAACAGAGCGTAAAGGACTCAGCGGGGCTCGGATGCAGTTCGGGCCTTCCTGGAGGCCCAGAGTCTGGATGTCTGGATGTAGGTCAACAGCGCTCATCTCTCCGGCAGACTCCAGACCCTCCGTCCTTCCTCCGACCGCAGATCTCCTGCCGCTTCTGCCAAAGTCCTCCCTTGGCTCCGATCCACCTCCCCTCCCCTCCCCTCCCCTCCCTTCCCTTCCACCCCACCATCCATCCATCCCTCCCTCTTTCGCTGATGATGTTGTGTAAACCTCCTGACGACGATCTTGGGGATTTTGATGTTTGACGTGGAGGTACAGCGATCCGCACGACACCCCCGGGGCCCGTGAAACCGATTCAAAACCAATTAAAAATGCATCGTCATCAATCTGAAGCGAGGTCTGTTTTTTTGAAAGGTTTTGGAAGATACAAGGTTTCCATCCCTCCCCTCCCCTCCTCTTCGGTCCATCTCACTGGCAAGCGCTGTTACCACTAATCCCCCTGTCTGACTCAGGCCTTGGACCCTCTTCACATTGATGCCCGAGAGGCAGAAACCCCATCTGGATGCGGGCGACCCAAACCACATCGCTTCATGAAGGACGTGTGAAAACCCCGAAAAAATTCCTGCAGCTCGGAGAAACGAGAGGGAATCCGATGTATACTGCAGAAAGGCTACGGTTTTGTTTTTTTCTCTTCTAAATCTCTCCTCCTCTTCTTCCCTCTCTTCGCCACATAAATCTATCAGCAGGCCTACATCTCTATCTCTGTCACTGGGGCTGATAGTTGTATCAAACATCATTTTTATTGGCACACGTCAAAAGCAAATACCAGTGCTCCAACAGTCAAATCTTATACACACACACACACACACACACACAGCTCTCTTTGTTTAAAGATACGACAGCATGCCTCGGGCGTAAAATTAAACTTGTTTGATCAACAAAGCATTTTTTCCCGATCACACTAAAGTGTCCACAGATCCTCATCCAAGCTTTGAAGGTAATGGCAAAAATGGTTCAACTGATATGGGTTTTTAAAGGCCAATACCGATATTTTGTACCGATATTCAATATATTTAAGATGGAACATTTTAATTCATTTCAACATTTAAGTGTTTTCCCCAGAATTTTAACCTTTGCTCGTTGGAAAAGCCTCTGAAACCTCTGAAACATACTCATGCATGCCGATATCCAATCAAAATGTTGCATTAGAATCAATTCAGGTTAAGGCCTTCCCATAGACACCAGTGTAGCATTGATCAATTCTACACTGAATATGTAATGAAACATGCTGTATCATATCCATCATATTTGAGGCTGAAAGCACTAATAGTGACTGTCCGATACTCTGTTTTTAATTTAAAAAGTTCAATATGAGCAAACCATTATACCGGTCTAACCATAGAATCTAGACGGAAGAGAGGAAGAGTGGCTCAGATATAGAAACCATGAAGCACAGGAATGATAACATTCACCAAAGGCGCAAGTCAAATCCATTAAGTTGTAGGACAACAGATAAAAGGTCAGAGGTCACCACAGCCTTTTGTCCCATAGGATGAATGTGCGATGATTTACTATGGGGAGAGTCTTAACTTGCTTTGCTGGAGTAGGGACACGTAGAGAGTCCCAGTATTAACCGGCACTAGACCACCCATTCAACACACACACTCACACACACACACACACACACAAATAGGGCCAGAATTAAACCCCAGCGGTGAGAGACAAATGGGACAACTGAGCATGAGACTGACTGTATCAACAGGCCCTGGATGGGTCGCTAAGGGAGAGGGCTTGTCCTCAACACCTCCGTCGCCACAGCAAACAGCCAGCCACTCCGGGGGGGTGTGGGTCGTGGGGGGAGGTGAGGGGTTAGGGGATCTGACGCTGAAAGGCATTCTGGGAAAACACCGCTGACATGTGTCAAGAGCACGCACTTCGGATCTTGTCAACATGTGGGACTGAACCCCCAACGGATGCTGACATCACAGAGAAATGACTGAGAAACAAAATAAGCACGGGATCTTTAAATGTCTAAGAAAGAAGGAAGGTCTCTAAGGTTTCTGCTTGGGTTTAGACTGATATGGTTTTTATGATCGATGTCTTTGAACTGAAACTGCTGATAATTGATATTTTGTGCCGATACTCAATATTTTTTAATTTGACCATGGTGGTCAGGGTGGAAAACCCTCTGAAACAGTGATTAGACCATCATGTGACACTAAAACTCTCCATTGAAACCCAGGATGATAATCAAAGTAATCATAATAACAAATACATTAATGCATATTTGTGTGGAATCTGATCAAAATGCCACATTGGAATCAGTTCAGGTTAAGGTCTTCCTATAGACAAGTATAGAATTGATCAATTCTACACTGGATAATCAATCAAACTGCATCATATCCATCATATCAGAGGTGGACCACACTGATGAATAATTGGCTAATATCTGAATTTTAATACAAGGAAAATATTGGCCTGATATATAAGCAAACCAATGCATCAGTCTAACCCAAACATCTGTGATGAAATGTTCAAATATATTTCCCTATAATGCTGAAACGGAGAATGGAGACCCAAACCTCTTATTTTCCTCTTCACACCCTATCCACCATACCATTAAGTGGGGCATTTCTGAAGTGCTGTTATTAGGTGCTATTACAGGGTGAATTATATCTACCAGCACAGATGCTAGCTTCAGCGACACTGTAAATGTACATACAACCCCCCCCCCCCCCCCCCGCACACACACACACACACACTCACAGCAGCCAGTGCTTAGGGCCCTCCATCTGTACGTCTCAGACACTGATAGACCCCCATTACTTTAATATGAAAATTACAACCACGTGAAATTTCTCCCATGGTTCAAACATACAGCGGCTGGCAACCGCACCGGCATGGCAGCCTGTCGCTCCAGTTTCGTGTTTTTTCTCTCGCCCCCCCCCCCCCCCCCCCCCCCCCCCGACTGTAGATTAGGCACTTCAAGGTTTGCCAACATAACACGGCTGGCACGCCGTTTGCCCTCCCATCTCTGCCGTGCGCGCGAATGTTGTCGTTGCGTTTCTTTCTTCTCTTTTTTTTTTTTTCCCCTCATCATCTGTTTATTTTGGTTTATTTCTTTTTCGCTTTTTTTCCGAATGGAAATTTTGAGGTCGATTTGGTATCGACCCTGTTCCGGGCGAGCAGTTCGAAAGTAGAAAAGAGGGGGATGGGGGGGGGGGGGTAGAGGGATGGGAGAGAGAGAGAGACAGAGAGAAGTCACGGGGGGGGGGGGAAATTTCGATTTTTGCCCGGCAACGAGGGAGCTTCAAAACAGCTCCCATATGTTCTTTATTTCAGCTGGGGTTCGATGGCAAATGGAGCGAGGCGAGAGTTGGCGAGCCCTTCTGACCAACACACACGTACTGTACACACACACACACACACACTGACATACATACTCTGCCCATCAGCCCCCATCCGCCAACCGCATACACTGACTACAAACCGGCACAGAGAAGACGACTGTACTTTCCCAAACCCGGTTGCCAGTTTGGACTTATTACTCTACTTAGCCTTGAATTATGACAATAGGATAAGACACAGAGGCTCAAGGGAATGTAAGCTTGCCTCACAATGCCATGAATATACATATTTTTTAACCTTTATTTATCCAGGGAAAGACAATTGAGCACTCTTTTTTCCAGCAACAGCCTGCTTCTCATTCATAAAGTTATAGACATTCACACCAGGGGGCTGCCCAGGACAACCACACTCTTCTACTGTTGGCCACTGAGCTGCAGTAGGGGGTTAGGTGCCTTGCTCAAGGGCATAACAATGCAAGCCGATGAGGGAGGGGAGAGCGTTACTCATTGCCAGTCTACTGAATTGAATTGGCAACCTTCCAGCCACAAGCCCACGTCTCTAATATCTAGGCTGCCACCTCCTCAATATGCCATTACTGAATGTGTCACGCATCTTATCAGGACAAAATTTCCATATTCTATTAAACTCGATCCCGCTCATGACATAACCTGTGTTCAGAGAGCATATAGGTGCAACCGAGCGTTCCAAATGAAAAGGCCTCAATTGTTTTCCTGCTTTTCAAACCCAGGTCCATTAGAGCAAATGTTTTGTTTCTCACTGCTAGAAGGGAAGGCGGTCATGGAAACAAGCATATTACAGATAAACACAGGAGGCCAAGCTCTGCTCTGTTTGTCCGCTGTAAACATGAAAGCACTTTCATGCCGTGGAATGCCACGGTGTGTGTGTGTGTGTGTGTGTGTTTCTGAGTGTGTGTTTGCTTTCATGTATGAAAGTGTACAGAGGTCTACGTCTGTTTATTCTCGCCCATGGGTGCTCAACCTTGACATATCAGCCATATCGCCGCGCTACGTTTGACCGAGTTGAGCTCGCTGATCGTCAGCTGTAGCACCAATGGTGTTGCAGCGATAGGCGGGACATAGAGAGATTCTAGTCTTGGCTGCTGATGGGAGATGTCGCTCAAAAGTCCAGCTGCAGCCAACTCTTCCAACCCGACAAATGAGGAAACAAGGTGAATGTGGTTAACATTAGCCAGCCAAAGGTTTTCTTGTCATAGAAAATGAATGGATTTCTGGAGGTTTCTTTAATTTCTTGCAGTGTGAACGCACGTCTACTGTTCAAGCCTGATGGTTGTGAAGAGAGAGTCACAAGCCCATATGTGGAAGTCTGAGGATGTGGTTAAAGGTGCTGTGTGTAGCATTTTAAACATCAATATATCGTTGTCAAATTAATGTGATACCTTGGTATAATTACTGAAACAAATGAAACCACGGTCAAGATGATTGGTAGCCAGTATCTTATGCCAGAGGTATTGTTAGTGCTAGTGTTTCTCAAAATTAAGACCACATTTCCCATAAGCCCTGTTGCTTCCTGTTGCAAAGAGGATTTTTGCTTCTTGGGTCAAAGGGTTTCTCTTGTGCTTTCCTGAGGAGGATAAACATGTTGGAAGTCATTTTTCACTTCCACCATCTGCCATTGCCAGAAACTCTGAAAGCTTTAGGCTCTGTTTGCTCTGGAAGAACATCGCCTTCTTCCTGTTTTGCGCCATAAAGCAATCCAGCTGATTTCCGCCAAAACTGAAAATACAGTGTAAAGGCCAGTAGAGGCTGCCGATCTTCCCAGCATGTGTCTCATTTGTTTACAGTAATTATATTAACATCTCAAAATAAATGTGGTAATGATTTAAAATGCTACACTTAGCACCTTTAATGGGTGTGTAATGGTGGTGTTTTGGCTTGGTTTGACATCCACAACAGCCTTCGCTCTGAGCCCTCTGGTGAGATGTCTACATATGTATGTGCAGAAACGTGAACATGTATGCAAGGAAATACATTTGAATCAACTGTGTGCCATAAAGGCAATTGTAGTGCTCATAAAAATAATGGGTCACCTGAACTATTAAACCTCCACGGCAGCAACAATGAGCAACCTGTAGCCTCCTAGTCTAGACGCACTATAACAGGTTCCCTTGTGACGGCGATTACGTTCTGAATCTCAGCGCAAATGTCAATGATCTGCGCTAAACAAGTTGACCTATAGCCTTGAAACACACACACACACACACACACACACACCTATTGGTTGTCTTCCAGACGGGAAAGGAAATGGTGCGGCATAACAGATTACCGGGATATACATCGATCAGGACATTACACGGCTCCCCAGGCTCTCCCACCCTACCGCTCAAACACACACACACACACACACCATTTAAAATCTGGCCAGACCCTCCCCTGGGGGGGACGGCTAACGGCGGACCAGATGTGGCCTCTAATGTTGTTTTAATGTCGGCCTTCTATAGAAACCGCCGTGTAGGACCGACCCGCCTCGCCCCGCGGAGCGCCTTCAACACCTCGTCATCAGCCCTAGAGCCGGGCCGGTGCCAAACAGTCAGATCCCTTGTCTGAGGATTACTTTAAGCCTCGGTGCAGTCTGTGAGCGTGGAGGGTAGAAAGAGTGAGTGTAGCGGGGCGGTTTGGCCAAACATTTGGACGTTTTATCTCTCTTTGACGATGTGCGCTTTGGCCGCTTCACCGTCTGGTGATGGTGTTTGTTAACATCGCTATGGTAATGTTGGACACAACAATTATAATCATAACGGGAAATAGTCATGATGAGGGAATTTCCACTGGAGAGGAGTGAGTGTGTGTGTGTGTGTGTGTGTGTACGTGTGCATCTGTGTTTGTGTGCAATATGCGAGGAGATGCGAGCGGAGATGGGAGAGATATCTGTGCGATGATAGCGGGCGGTTTGGACTGGATCACCATGCAGGTCGGTGCAGCCAAGACTCTTTCTCATCTCTCTCCTTATCCATGGTGCCTCCCTCCTTCTCTTCTCCTTCTCTCTCTCCCTCTCTCTCTCTCTCTCTTATTCTTACAGGAAGTATTCTAGTTCTTCGTTTCATGCCACTGTGATGTGAACGCTTCCGTCTCATCTGGATCTGTTTTTTCTATCTATCAGGCGAAGGAGGACACAGAAGTTATCAAGGATGAGTCAGGGAGTTTTGGAAACCAGTGTTTACATTTTAGAGAAATGAACCACCGACCAGTGTTAGTGCTCCACTCGCTGAGCAACAGGAGCACAATTTGCTCTCATAACATCAGGTTTTTAGATTACAAACACATTTCGAAAGCGATGACAACTGCTGAGATATTAATCATTGAAGCTGCAGTGGGTAACTTCGCTCTTTGGCGGCCCCAAGTGGCAGCAACAGGTAACTGGATTTCGGAGAGTTTGAAGGACTTCGTTACCCAGAAATCATGTAGCTGTGCACTCCTCGGATCTAAAATGTCTCCTTCTGGCAACAGGTTTAACTATCCTCGGTGAGTCCAGCTCTCTCTCTCGAAGGAGCGCTCATTCGCTGCAGCTCAGGAGACAGTTTTATATTTTGCTGTTAAGTTTTGATACCTGTCTCTTCCTTTGTGTGGAGTAGATTTCCCCTAAAGTAACTATACCCGACAATCAGAATACATTTGGGGCGACTAGGGCCAATCTGCAGCATCTAAATTATCGTATTATTTCTTATTTATCATTATAATTATCCTGTTGCCCTCGTGCTACGCTGCATCTGTATGTGCTGTACTGTGAAACGCTGCGATTTGTCAATGTGTCTCAGCATTGTCAGCGACGAGAAAATCCTTTATATTTATTGTACTTGGTGATTTAAAGTGGCTTTGATTCTGGTCCTGATAAAATGAGTCAGGAGTTGTAGACAGTTCTTGCCAAACATTTCTGAGAGCAAGTTCCAAAACAAGCCCTGCAGACTTTAGGGGTGATTCTGTCAGACTTTCTGGGGAAATTGAACCCATTAACCTCCTCCTCCTCTTCTTCTTCTTTTTCTTCTTCTTCCACCTCCTCCTCCTCCTCCTCTACAGTAGACACTGTTGACTAAATATGCCACAAAGAGGGAGAAGAGAGCCTCATCCCCCGGTCTCTGCTGGGTTACGTCCCACCTTTCATTCACAATCTCTCCCTCCCTTCCTCCGTTCCCTCCATCCCTCTCTCTCCCTCCCTCTTCTTGTTCTCCTCCTCTCCTCCCTCCTTCACGGCTTCTCCCCAAGACTATGACTCCATATTGCTGAGTGATGAGACTGGAGCTGATTATGCCGAGAGGCTGACAGAGCGGGTTTGTACCTCCACCGTCCTCCCACTCATTCACATTCTTGAACTCCCACACACACACACACACACACACACACACACACACACACACACACACACACACACACACTCCCTAACTCTCTCCAATATAGAGTCTTAAACACACAAACGCACCCAAATGTCTACATTTATGCACGCATATATGAACAATTACAAACTACTACAGACACAGAAACACATGGACAGCCAAGTACACACACACACACACACACACATACTGTACACACACACACAACACACACAAGAAACAGCAGCCAAGCAGGTGCATACACTCTAGCCTTTTTCCCCCCTTATTTTTCTACCTGATTAAACACTAAATTAAAAGCTGTACATGTTTCTGCCCGGGGGACATAGGTTTGGCACACACACACACACACACACACCTGGCTCGAAACCCTACTACACATCCCGGGAAAATCATCATGTATGGGACTTACACAATTTCCATGTAGACATCCAATGGAACAATATTGATGTTTAAAAAGAGTGTATTTCCACCCCCCTCAAACACACACACACACTCTCTCTCTCTCTCTCTGTCCCGGGACAAGGAGCTCATTGAGGGAGGAAAATACACGGCTAAGCCCTCTTGATTGCCGGACCGGCCGTTCCCTCCGACCCCCCCCCCCCCCCCCCCTTGGGTCACCTGCAGGTCCGACCCGCCCCTGCCCCTCCGCCCCGAAACACCCCCCCCCCCCCCCCCCCCATCCCTCCACTCCACTCCACAGTTTTCTTTCTTTCTTCCTTTACATTGTTTGCCGACAGCGGGCCAAGAATGCGTTAATCCGTCCAGCCGCTCCGGCAGATTAATTGAGGGCTCCCCCCCCCCCCCCTTTGATCGGGACGGCGATGTCCCACGCTTGAAATATTTAAACCCAATCAACGGCGATCAATTAGGAGAACAATGGCTTCGGGGGGTCGGAGTTTGAAGAACGGCGAGCGCTCCTTCGTCTTTCCTTTCTCCCTCCTCCTTCTTCCTCTACTTCTTCTTCTTGTGTTTTTTCATCAGTCTGTCGATGATGATGATGATGATGATGACCCCCCGGCCAGCAATCAGGCCGGCGCAGGAAGGATTAGACGGACATTAACTGTGATTAATGGGAAAAATAACAAGGCAGCCAAACAAAGGCTCCACTTCCATGGCATCTCGGAGTCGCTTTGAAGAGGGCTCTTCGTCCCTGAGCTCCCAGTACACGCAAACACACACACACACACACACACACACACACACACACACACACATGTACAAACAGGCTCCCACGTAAACCCGCAAACACGCAGACACACACGCGTACAAACACACTTTTTTCCATCTGTGTGCTGCCTTTCACTCTGACTGAGGAGCTACAAATCAAAGCCTGAAGAGAAAGAAAGAGTCTTGGGGCTTGTGTTTGCGATATAAAGGAGTAGTGTGTGTGTGTGTGTGTGTGTGTGTGTGTGTGCGTGCGTGTGTGTGTATTTGTGAGAGATTTAAGGGGAACTGTAGGGCCATAAACCCCCCTGGGCCGAAAGAGAACAAAGGGCAGACATTCATTAATCTCTCTGTTCAGGCCTCCACTCTCTCTCTCTGCTCCACTGGACTACAGTCAACCACACATTCTGCTGCATTACCGCACACATGTGACAACCTGCCACTTCAGTGTGTGTGTGTGTGTGTGTGTGTGTGTGTGTGTGTGTGTGTGTGCATGATCTCAAATCAACCCCATATGGAAATAAATGCCAAGGTCTTGACAAATGTCCCATTGCATCTTTACTGTACTGTTTATGCCCAGTATTTCTTCCACTGATGTGGACACAAATAAATAAATGATGTGTGTGTGTGTGTGCGTGTGTGTGTGCAGCGGTTGAGAGGGAGCTGGTGCTGCAGTCGGGCCAGGGAGGCAGGATGTTCCCATGCTATGGAGTGTCAGGCAGCTCGGCTGGACCGCGGCCAAGCCAAACCTGTGGTGGCTGGAAGGAGAGAGCGGCCCAGCACCGAGATCCAGTTACCGTTTCCTCAATCACCGAGAGAGAGAGAGAGAGAGAGAGAGAGAGAGAGAGAGAGGGAGAGAGACCTGATGAGCAGTCTTTCCTGTCTAGAGAAAGATGATAAAATGATAGATTTGGAAGAGCGGGGGCTCGCTCTGTGGGCGAGGACACCCGGTGCCAGCGAGCAGATGAAAGCTGGATTTCACATCTCACTCGGGACAATAAGCCGCCAAGTTTCTCTCGCTCCCTCTTCTTCTTCTTCTTCTCCCCTTCTTCTTCTTCTTCTTCTTCTCCTCCTGCGAGCTCCCATCTCGCCTATATCATCCGCCGCCCCCGTGGAAAAGGATCGGGGGTAGAAAAAAAAAAGAAAAAGGAGGGATGTGTGTGTGTGTGTGTGTGTGTGTGTGTGTGTGCGTGTACCCCATATGGAAGCCATTCCCCCATCCCTCCTCCTCCCCATCCCTCCTCCTCCTCCCATTCCGCCTCGCCGCTGGGAATGTTTTGACGTTTGCTGGAGATGAGCGCCGTGATGTCACGCGCTGGCACGGGACTGCTGTGTCAGGAAAGAGGAGGAGGAGGAGGAAGAGGAGAGGGAGGGCGGAGACGGAGGGGTAGCACGAGAGAATGGGGAGGAGGAGGGAGGGAGGGAGGGGGTTGGGTTGGGTATAGGGGGGAGAGAAAAAGAGAATTGCTGAGCCGGCACTTTTTTTTTTTTTTTTTTTCTCACCGCACTGTAAATTAGCGCGCCGGTTCGACTTGATGGAAAACATTCGGGGGGCAACGCCGCGGGGCCCCCTGAGATCCTAGAAATGTTTTTTTGGGAGGGGGGTGGGTGGGGGTGGGGGGGGTCGGGTTCGGGTACCGTTTCAATTAAAAGAGAAAAAAAGGCCCTGGAACAAAACATCCCAGCAGAGGAGCGAGAGCCATGGGAGCAGATGAGTCCCCGGGTTTTTTTGAAACAGCGGAGAAGAGAGGCTGCTTCTAATAAAGACGCCTACATTCTGCGTAACGCAACCCCCCCACCCCCCACCCCACCCCTCCTCCTCCTCCTCCTCCTTTTTTTGCCTGGCTAATAAAACGAAGATGTACAATGGAAAAAAAAATCAGAGGCGGCAGAAACACTAAGTCAGAACCTGGCCTCGCAGTCGACTGGAGATAATTAGGTAAAAATAGAAGTAATTTCCACTGGTTAATATTCCAGAGCTGCGGTGCCGTCCCGCTGAATGTCGACCGAAATGGGACATGCTATATCCTTTGATCACCCTCTCTCACACACACACACACACACACACACACACACACACACACATACATATAAGGGTGCATTGTGTAAAGACACACAAATAAGCAAGCATACTGTACACACTAAGGTCAGACTGGGTTTTATATGAAGGCCAATAACCAATTTGTTTGGATTGAAGCTGCTGATAGCTGATATTTTTGCCAATTATTTTGCCAATATTCAATATCTTTAACTATTTTCAAAAAGTCCTCCAAAACCATTCATTGTACATTGTTCAAGTATTCATTGTTTCCAAGAATTGTGTTGTTGGCAGGATAGAAAAGCCTCTGAAACAGCATTTAGAGCACAGGATGTTAAAATTGCTATATTACTACTACTAATAATAATAATATTTAATGCATACTTGTGTGGAATCTGATCAAAATGTTGCATTAGAATGCATCACTTTAAGCTTCCCATAGACAACCAGTGTAGTATTGATCAATTCTACAACAAATATGTAATCAATCAAACTGCATCATATCCATCATATCAGAGTGGGACACTGACTTGACCATATCAGATTTTTAATAAAATATCAGTATCAGCCCTATATATCAGTGTAAGCCTAGTACACACACACACACACACACACACACACACACACACGCACACACACACACACACACACACTCCCCTCCCTCCTCCCTGACAGTTGCACAGAGGCCAGATCTTCTGCTCTGTGCTGAGTGACTCTCACAGGTTGTAAATTTGGAGAGGGGAGATGGGGGGAGCCGGGTGTAAAAAAAAAAAAAAAAAAGAGGAGGCCAGTCTTTATGAGACTCGACGGTATCGGCTGTGGCACACACACCGTAGGGGGGGAGGTGGGGGGGGCTCTCTCTGTCACACACGCCTAAATTTAAACCATTCCCAGAGGCCGGGCCAAAAAACAAAAGCCTCAGGAAAAAAAAAAGGCCCCTGCTCCTGCGGAGCGGGGCCGGCCCCGGGGCCGCGGCTCTGAAAAACAACAGGAAACACATGTGGAGAGGCCGATACCAGGGAGGGCCGACGGCGGGGCCGCAGAGAGGAACCAGGATCCCAGGGCCGAGACCCGACCTGACCCGGGCCGGTTCCCACTGACACTTCCTTATCCGCTACAGAAGGGGTGGAGTGTGTGTGTGTGTGTGTGTGTGTGTGTGTGTGGAGGAGGTAGGGGGGCAAAGGTCAGGGCGCTGGGACGGGCCTATCAGCTCTCAGTGCTGAGCTCAGCTCCAGGAAATGGGCAAAGGGGAGGGATGGAAGGAGCGAGAAACAGACAGACAGAGAGAGGGAAAGAGAGGAAGGAGAGAGATGAGAGGTTTTTTTTGTCCCGTTGATGGATACTGTCCTATCTGTGGGACGGCGTCATGCTTACATAACAGATAAACACTAACCTCTAAGCGGCCCGGCGCAGCCTTGATGCACGCGTCCGCTCTCGCATCATACATCAAAACATTACATCGATATTTCTCCGTGTTTATATACAAAGATAACGGTTAAGCGCCGGGCCGCCGAGAGCGAAAGGGCAACACCTGCGCCTGCGGGTCCGCGGCCCGAGGAAGACGAGTAGGAGTACGGCTGAAGTGATGAGGGTCGTTCGGCCGTCTTTGTTTTGAATGCGAGGCCTTGGAGGATTACCGAGCGCTAGGTGTCGGCTGAGATGTGTATGAAACCCCGTCCCGCCCGTAAGCTCATACAAAAAGAGACCGATGGCTCGTTAACCTCCCGGTCCTCCCTCCCCCCCCCCCCCCCCCCCCTCGTCATCGTCATCCCCCTCTTTCCTCTCCTTCCTCCATTCATCAGCGAGTTTAGTCTGCATCGGGGAAAAGGTAATCTCATTTTCAGATCTGTGTTCCAGCCCCTCGCGGCCCGGGCCAATGTCAATGTTTAGGCCCGATACAGTGAATGGAGCGAGCCAAGTGCTGAGTGTGTGGGGGGGGGGGGGGGGGGGGGGGGTGTTATCGCTTTTCTAAATCTGACACACACACACACACACACAATCTGTGATGTGAATACGATGCACCTTTTTGCACATTATGTATAAAAGCCGTTCATTCCCATTTCTTTTTGTACTTCCATAGTCTCTCTCATGTCTACATATTGCATAAATCTTGCCATTTTTTTAATTTCTCACTTATTTTGTCCTCAATATATTTTATTTTTTGTACACTTTATTACATTATGTTATACGTTATGTTATGTTATGTCATGTCATGTTATGTTATGTATGCACACACTCATAATCCTGTAACTCATCTTTTTTCATACATTTCCACTTAAAATGTTCTCTAAAAGGTGGAATTATCAGTTTGCATCCATGTTTGCTATACACACATTTACATTCCGTTTTTCTTTGTTGAATCCTGTTACTGTTTTGCTGCTGCAACGAACCAAATTTCCCCATGGGATCATCAAAGTTTCATCTCATCTTATCTTAAAAACAAACACTATTTCTCTCCACACTCGCTGTATGTGCATTACAGTTTCCCTACATTAACATTTGTGCGTAGTGTGTGTTGACAGAATCATCGCGCGCAAACCCCCCTTACGTCTAGTCCAAAACCGTGCAAGCCTAGAGCAACTCTCCCCCCCCCCCCCCAAAAAGAAACAAGCTAAAACCAAAGTTTTATTTCTCAGGGATTATCTGTGTCGTCTCCTGTCAGAACACGATACTGCAGTTCTGCGTCGTGTCCAATGTCAACATGACGAAGAGCGAGAGAGAGGGAGGCGGTTTGAAGTCGGCGGTCCTCAGGTGCGATCCCGACATGCCGGGACGGACTGGCAAAAGACGAGGAATGTGATCCACAAACACACATACAGATGAATAAACACACTCGCAAACCTGAACCTGCGCATGTACCCACAAGCTTTCCATAGCCCGCGGCCAATCGACATGGGAAAGTGTTGATTCATTGAGTGTTGTTTATTGAGAAAAATCAGTCACGGAGATGCACGGTTTAAACGAGAGAGCGCGGAGTGACGCTTTTTTTTTTTTTTTTTTTTTTTGGAAGATAAAGCGAGATAGGATAACCTCGTTCTCGCTTTCTTTCCGTCTGCGTTCAGCGACGCTATTCCGTCAGTAATGAAAATAAATCCAGGCCTCGGGAATCCGCGTCTATTCCAAGAGCCATTCATCTATGAAGCAACCTCATTCTTATATAAGAGCCCTCGTTTGGATTCGGTTCACATCACCATTTATTTAACTCGATTTCCCTAAATAGGGCCCTGATTGGGTTGCATAAGGGCTCCGAGGCCTCAGTGGTGGGTGGGTGGGTGTGGCGGGGGGTTGGGGGCAGAGCGAGAGAGAGAGAAGGGCAAGAGGAAAGGGAAAGGGAAAAGGAGGGGAGAAAGAGAAAGTCGGTGGGAGAAGAGGGAGAAGGGGAAAGGGGGAGGGGAGGAGAGAGGAGGGGCGAAGCAATGGCAGGGAAGAGGAGTGCTCCAAGTTCAAGTTTCAACTTTATTTGTCCCAGTGGGCAATCGCTTTGGCAGCAAGTATTGAAAAACAACATTACATAAAAACATGCGACTCACAGGCATAGAAAAAACGGCCAGTCAGGACACAAGGTGTCGAAAGCAAGCAGCATGACACAAATCATCGTCATCTTCATAACTAACACCATCAGTACCGTCATCATCACTGACATCATGAATGACAAAGGGCTTTCCTCTACCCTCTGCCAAGATTAGTATCAACCAATAATTGAGAAAGTCAGTACTGAATCAATATAAGCTCCATTAAACAGGTTCATCAGAGTCTAATCAACCTGGAACTTGAAGTAAGTTCCTTAGACAAGAGAGACGCTGCTTTTCTTCTTCCCCCCACAGCTCAGTATTACAATCAAATTTCAGCCAATTGTCTATTGAGTCATGTTTCAGCATGAAAGCAGCCTCTGAACCAGGAATGCAGAGCTCCATCAGCAGTGAAGTCTATCTAAATAAAAGAGTTGGATGCAAGAGTTGAATTGGACTCTTGAATCTCAGAAAAGCATGTCCAGGAATTTGGCACTGTCGGCCCTAAAGTACAACTAATGGTTTTTTAGAACAGGGCAATAATCCACCGTCTGGTTCCTTTTGATTTTATCGATTTCAGTCATTTTGTTGCATAGACGCACCTGGGTAAAATATAATATCTTAAACGAGCTTCTCATGGCAAGCGTTGACAGGAAATGACAAGAAACCAGAGACTTTGCGAGGGCCTTCCCATGACTGCGTGTATCGCAGAATATTTTTGCAGATACTTGGCCCCAAAACCCCTGCGGTCAGTACATCCAAAATAAATCCCGAGCTGCAGCTGAGTGAAATAAAACACCGGGAACTATTTTGATGATTTATTCAGGAGGGTTTTCGGAGATTTCAGACACCGCAGACACAACAACTGTTCGGGCCGGTGAAAAAGACGACCCGCGACCCCCCGAAAGTGGCGTCACGCGTCACGCGAGAACTCCCCGGACTGGCCCGAGCGCGTTCTTAACACACACGGACAGGTGTGTGTGTGTGTGTGTGTGTGTGAGGGAGTGTGAGAATCCCTCCTCGTGTGTCGGCGATGGTGAGAGATCGCTAACACCGCCGGCTTAATGTATAGCTTCCAAGGTCAAGCTTTCTCTCCCACACGTCTCGTCTGGCGAATGCCCGTCAGTACGTCCGTATGTCCGTCCGTCCGGATTCCCGAGCGATTACCACGGGGATCGTCCGGGCGGATTCCTCGCCGGCCGGCTGTGACATCGGAGGATTAGTCACGACGGCTGAGAGCGTGAGCGCCTGGTAATTGCATTAGCAACGGACGGTACTGTCTGCTGCGTTTGCCCACTCATTTTTTAGGAATTCTCTTGGTTTCTCTGTCTCTAGTCTCTTCTACCCCCAACTGTCCCTCTTTCGGTTTCCACTCCCTTCATTCTGTTCGAAGTAGGGGGGTAGGGGTTGGTTCATTTGCAATTCAATTCATTCAAGAAGTGGATTTTCTTCAGAATACAATGGTTCTCATATCCCATCTATGAATAAAACACTGAGAACGACGACTCCATCATGTGAAATGGGGTTTCAGTTTACATTTTCAGTTGGGTCGGGGTTCATCTTGTCCTGCTGATAAGTTGAGTCAACTGGAAGTGATTTTTTTAGGCCCACCTTTATTAATCCAGGGAAGGTTTGCTCTTTTTCAGCAACGCCCTCCTTCATATTGACACAGTTGCATGCATTCACACATGGGTACTGCCCAGTAAAACCACAGTCTTCTACTATTGGCAACGTAGAGCAATGTAGGAGTGAAGTGCCTTGTTCAAGGGCAGTTGAAAGTACTCTTGCAATTTCCCAGGTTTTAGGATCCGATCACAAGCCTGCATCTCTTCTGACCTTCACTCTGTTCCTCCCTCCTATCTGTCCCGCTGCCTTTTCTCCATAGGTACTGCAATAAGCTCAGATGCGGCTTTGGGCCCTAATCCTCAGGGCTCAGTGTGTAGAGATGGGAAGTGATGGGCAGTGAGAACTATGTGGACTATGAGATCTTCCTCCTAAGCCCCAGTGATTGGGGGATAAGACAAGGGTCTGCTGAGGCGTCTTAGAGGAGTGCGAGGAAGCATGTTAAAAACCAAGTGCCGGGGTGAAAAAAACACTCCTCATCTTCACCACTTCTCAACATCTGCAGCCACTCACAGTTTCCATGTCCTGGCTTGATGAGCCACAACACATGTTGGGTCTGAGTGTACATTTATACAAGCACGCACACACACACACACAATGACTCCGAGCTACAGGGCTGGTGTGTGTCTGTGTCTGTGTGTTTGTGTACACTGGAGGCAGGGGAGAGATGTTCTTGGCGGAGGCACAATCAAGAATCAGACATCTTGCTTTGCCAAGGACAAGTTTAACTCTATTCTGCTTATTTTTGGCAGCAGTGGCCCGAGTAAATCACAGTGCTGCTTTATTGGCGATCGCTGTGAGAGTGCCACGGGCTGCAGCCCAGCTCCTATCCGCTCGCTACATCAACAAGACTCCATGCTGTTGGGGGGTCAGAGGTCGTACAGCTACACAAGTCTAGGCCAGTACGGGGGTACAGAACACTACAGCAGCAGTTAAACAGACCGAATCTATTCCTCAAATATCTAAAGAAGACAGAAAGAAAACAGAAAGAAGGTGAAGCACTTGCACTGGTCCAGATTTTAGTCAGAGACTGAATGGGAACATAATAACAGCCCATCTATTATTCAAACATGACTCAAACAGACGCCAGCTGGTGAAGCTATGACCAAGCGATGATCCAGCTCTTAGATCCAGGGGTCACATTCACAAAGTAGTAAAGTACATTCACAAAATGATGCAAGGCCAGTTAGAAAACAGACTTAAAGAACATTAGGGTTTATTTAGCAATTACAGGGCAATGGTTGGGCAAAACGTCAGTTTTTTGCAGGGAAACATTGATTTTGGATATAAACAAATACAGTATCTAAGAATGAGAGCGGGCTACTGGTCAAGGGTCACTGGCATTACAAACATCAGTATGACTTCAGAGGTAAACTGGACTGACAGATTACTATGCACATTCTTAAAATATGTATGTTATGACTATATAAGAGTTTGTTATGTTGTTTGAGCCTGACACTGTGATCCAAGACGCCTGCTGTGCTGATCCAAACCACAACTCCAAATGGTTTAGTTGCACTGCGACAGTTCGAAAGTGGATTTGGACGTTCTTAAAGGAATAGTTCACCCAAAAATGAAAATTCTATCATCATCTACCCTCATGCCAGTTGAAAGGTGAGGTTTGTCCATATAACACACAGGGAGGTTGCCAGCACAACTCCATAGCAGCCTTCTCCAAAACAACTGAAGGCAGTGGGGATCAGTTCTTCAGAGTTCTTTTTTTTTTTTTTTTTTTTTTTGCTTTTGCGACATTTCAAATGTCAAATGTCTGTGTACGTAAAAATCCAGGCGTTGATGCTCTTTTTCTTGACACCCCGCCCCCAGGCAGTTAGTCCGGGCTCTCAAGTTCATGGACCAGGGTCTGGGAAAGGGTCTTGATGGGGGGTGGAGGGGGTGAGGGGGTGAGGGGGTGGGGGGGTTAACAGTGCCGGTGTTGCCCCAGTGACTAGGGGATCATTACAGGAGGATTAGTAGGAGGATCATCCAGCAGCTTACACTAAAGGCAGCTGCGGTGTGTAAGGGTGGTCTGGTGGGCCTGGGAACTGAAGGCCCCCCAGCTGAGACACACACACACACACACACACACACACACACTAAACACACAATTCAAAATGTGAGAAAGCCAGCTACCAAGCCGTTTCCTGTCAGTGCCAGTGTTGTGTCTGCGAGTGAGACATGTAGCGGGCAGGCGGCGGAGGCCATTTTGGCTCTCAGTAGTGGAGTCAAGTGTCTGCAGTGTCACCGCTGGGATTCATGCAACACTGTAACCGAACCTGCTCTCTGGGGAGGACTGGGCAACCGCTGCTTCGTGTGTGTGTCACCGCGTGTTTGCATGTGTGGTGTGTGTGGACACCGAGGAACGTGAGAAAGTCTAGTGGAACCAGAGAGATTCAGCATTAGAGACTAAGGGGGGTAAAACTGTGAGACACACAGCAGGCCAGGCTTCACTGTGGCAGCACACAGTGCAACGCTCAAATGGAGACGTTATGCTGAACAGACCAGCGTTTCCCCCACACACTAGACTGTGTATTCTACTGTATTATACTGTATGTATGGGGCACGTTGTCCGGTCTGTCTATAGTTTTTTGTTTTGTGTTTTAAATGTCAGAGCAATCATCTGTACTGAAACACATTCTACCAATGAAAGGAACTTGAACAAGAAGTTTTTCTGATTTCTAATGTTTTTCCTTGTTATGTGGAAAGATATCTCTGAAAAACTATTTAGAGTTCTAAATAGAATAGAATCTAAGGCTTTGTACAGACTGCAGGCAAATCCAATTTGTTTCTCAAATCTGATCTTTAGTTATGACTGTCCACACTGTTATTTGCAAGTGACCAGGTCGGATTTGTGTGTTCAGGCACCATTAAGCTATCTGCATTGGTTGCCATGGTAACGACATCGGCGTGTGTACGTATGGTAACTGACGGCACGTTTTTCAGCCACAGAACCAAAACAAAAAGCTGCAAATGCAGAATGGAGACTTATCATCTCTGCGGGTCAGACTGGTCAGACTGAGACGCATCCGTAGAAATCTGATTTGGATTGCATTTTCAAACCACATATAAATGTGGCTTAAATCTGATCTGCAAAAATCGGTTTCCATGTGTTTTTTTTGCAGATCAGACTTGATAAAAATCAATCCGACTCCAATCTGGATATTCCAAAAATCCGATTTGGGCTGGCAGTCTGAACAAGGCCTAAGAGGTCCATTCCAAAATGCTATGTATCCACTTCAGAAATCATAAATAATTACCTGAACTTTATCATGCAATAACCCTAAAATATCCATGATCCTTTTTTGGGTTATATTTTCAACTTCTATCCCACGAATCCTTTAAAACACTGATTCTCAACCATGTTCCATCAAGGGCAAGGAGTCTGCATGTTTCCATTCCAACCAAACGCTAAACCAGCTGATTTCAGTGGTTAGTTCCTCCTCTCTGGTTGAAGGTGTATTCATCAGTATAATCAGCTGCTGTAGTGATTGGCTGTAACGAAAACCTGCAGACTCTTGATGGCACATGATGGAGAACCACTGCTTTAAAAAGTACCATATTTTGTAATTGTGAGGGGAAGGTGTCAAATGAATGCAACCAAGCAGATTTTAATTCCGTCTGACACTTCCATTTTGGCAGATGCCGGCTCTCCAAAACGCCTTTCAGTGCCATGAGTGCAAATGTTTTCAGCATGGGTGGCCCCAGAGTGAGCGTATTAAAAACTCCCCACCCTGGCAGTGTTAGGGATACAACACCAGAACACACTATACTGAAGGTGTCAGATAGTGAGTTGCCTCTGAATGCAGCCTGGTTTTAAGTGAATGTTACTGTGTAAGGCGTCATGGCAACTGTATTCAAAGCAATTTTAGTGTACTCCAAGGTTACAGAACTGCAGGCCTTGAGAGCATAACAATCACACACACACACACACGTTAGATCATAAGTCCGATGCACTGGCGATTGAGAGGAAGGATGAATAATAGCCTTGTGTTTGACGTCACTCTCGGTCAGCCTTGAGAAGAGCCGGATAGGCCTCCATTCATAATCGCTAATCATAGACCCGTTGCTTAGCGACGGCAACAAAAACACAACTGTTGCGGAACAAATTAGTCGACGTGAATCAATGAAATTCATAAAAGAGAAACACGAAGCCTTGGATGGCTAACTCTTGAGTCATGAGTGGCGTCATGCCGCCTCGCGATAAGTCCTGGTGTGGAGAGACCTTCAGTACAATGCATGAGCACACACACACACACACACACACACACACACCCACAGACACAAGTGGTATTATTAGCATACAAAATCAATTATCCACACGTTTTAATACGCTTGAATATGCATGCACACACGCTTACGTACTCTCTCACGCACACAGATAAGCACGCACACACACACACACACACATCTCTCTCGCCTATGGAGTGGCTTTACAACTCCCTGTGGATGGAATCCCTTTATTAGTGGCCAGTAGCCCGCTGGCTGGCTTTAAACCTGGCAGCGTTTGCCAGGGCCCCAGAGAGAGCAGCCAGCCGTCTATAAATGCGATGATTGTTGCCCTGCGTTTTCCCCGGCGCTGCGTTAAAAAAAACAGCCAATGACCTCGCTACCTCCCGCCCTGGCACCAGCCTCAGCATCCCACTGGCCCCAGAATGGCTCCCGCAAAACAGAGCCGCGAGCCCCAGTCGCCTGCACTTAACCGTAATCTCCCCGACATTATTGGGAATTCAATAAAAATAACAGCCGCTGAATCTTTCACCCAAATTATAGGGTTGAGAGTGCGGGTCTTGAGGAGGGGGTCGGACTCTAAAAATAGGGGGTGGGAATGAGAGGTGGTGGGATGGGAGGGTGGGGGTAACTGTTTGGACCCTGAGTTACGACCGCATACTGACCGCTAATGGACCAAACTCACACTCCTATATGATTTGTGAGGGGTGAGGGGTCGCTCCGCAGTACTCCCTCCCCTGCTCCGAATCCAAGAGCCTAGCAACGCGGCCATTCATTCCCCCCCCCCCCCCATCCTTCAGTTGCATCCGCTAAGCTGGCGGTTCTCAACCTGGGGGTCGTGATCCCCCAAGGGGTCGCGACGTGATTCATGGAGTGTGAGAAAAAGTGTATCTCTAATGCACGACTACACATCTTGGTGATAAATGCCTCGTATGCCTTGTACTTGCGGCCTTTAGGTTTCTTCCAGCAATGAATCAAGTAAAATAGCCAAAAAGGGGAAAATAAAAATCTTCATTTGGGGTTACAGAGTTGCACATTTTGTGCGTTTACGCCTGCAACAGCGGGTTTTGAGTGGGGGTAGACCTATATATCATGTCGCCGCATAGCTGATATTGGCCTTTGTCTAAAAATCGGCCTGCCATGCCATCCATTGCCAATATGATGGAGATTCCTTTTTGACTCCCAAATAAACAATAAAGAGTATTCTCTCTTGTTCATTCATTCTCCATTTAAGGCCTAATGTATCCAAGTTCCCCTACCAGTAGGTAGGTCAGTGGTAGGGGAATGAGTGTCAGTGGAGAGTTTTAGTGTCCCATGATGGTCTAAATGCTGTTTCAGAGGCTTTTCCACCCTGACAAGCATGGAATTCTGGGGGAAACACTGAATAATTGAGTGGGAAGGAACTGCTTTGCTTTTAGGAGTCTGGAGCCAAAAAGGCTGAGACCCACTGGACTAGCCTCTCAATAGCCAGTGGACCTCATCCAGGGGTCCAGAGACTGGGGGCTCCCAGGGGCCAACCCAGGGGCTCAGGAGCGTGATTATATTAGTTGGATGGAAGACTGAATCCTCGGGGACACAGCTTCAGCCAAAACAAGAAGGAGATTGAAAAGTTACAACAGCTCTTCAGGGGGAATCTTTCGGTCATAAGATAAAATTGTAAGGATCCCTGTGGGGGAGTTGGGTCATCGCAGCTGCAAATAATAATAGAACACAGCAAAGAATGATAGAATATAAACAAGAAGGGAGCAGATGAGGGGCAAACACTAGAACATGTTTAGCAGAACTATAAGAATGAAAAGTATGAATTATAGACAAAGAAAAGAATGAAACGATATGGCAATGTAAAAAAAAATAATGAAAATAAATAGGTATATGCAATATATAGCAGTAGGAGAATATGAAGAAAAACAAACATGAATTTACAGCATATATACAGGATGTGCAAAATGTGTCATATTCACAATAATAAGTCTGCACAACATTATACATATGTACAGAAAGTGTGTAAATGTGCATTATAACTATTCACCTCATCAAAATATATTAATTTTATACATATTGATAACTTATATACAAGACATTCAGCCAATCCATTCAGTCCATGCAGGAGTGAGGATGCTGTATCTCTCCTCCTCTCTTTTCCCATTTGGAAAGAAGGCAATGGGTCGGACCAGCCAGCTGTTTCTTATTTTTCTTCTTCTACACACACACACACACACACACACACACACACACACCATCCTCCACCCACTGGCTCCTTTAGCCCTCTCCTCCGTCAGCACTCCCTCCATCCAAACGTCCAGCCCACCTCCCCTCCCCTCCACATAGGAGCCTTGAGAGCGTATATACCTGATGCCCGGATCACACACACACACACACACACACACGCGCACACACACAGGAAGGGTGGGGGAACAGAGAACACATATGATTGGTTTTTACCAGTGTTGGAGGTCGGAGGTGATTTGATTGGCTGGTGCCCTGCACACACAGTACCACTCCCATCTCCCACAAAAATGTGGACTTCTTCCCTAACAATATATTCTGTGTGTGTGTGTGTGTGCACTTTGAAGATGTACAGTATATAGTATTGTGTGGAGTGTGTTTACATATACTTACAAGTGTGTGTGTGTGTGTGTGTGTGTGTGTGTGTGAGTTTATGATCTCATACAGAGGCTGTCTATTCAGGCTACCAGTATACAGACTGAGGTGGGTCACTCACACTCCAAGGTGTCAGCAGTCCTCCCATACAGTCGTAGCGTTGTCCATAGAAACACACACACACACACACACACACACACACACACACAGTCTACTTAGCTCCTGACATGGAAAAACAGTTCTTAGTAGTTTATTGAGTAAACAACGCAGGTAAACGAGTATCAAACAGCAGTAGTAAAGGACTGAACGGGTGCACACATAACTGACAGTCTTTCTCTCTCTCTCTCTCTCTCTCTCTCTCTCTCTCTCTCTCTCTCTCTCTCTCAGTGTCTCTCTCTCACTCTCTCCCTCTCAGCCTTAAATAGAACCTCTCTACATCTAATATTTCTGTATCTCAGAGAAGAGAGCTAGAGTGATACTGAAATTTAAACTTGTCAAAATAAGACTCTGGAAATATGTATGTTAGTGTGTGTGTGTGTGTGTGTGTGTGTGTGTAGTACATGTATGTGGAAACCTCTTTCATAAGAGCACTGACCGATGCTTTGACCACACTTAATCTCTCTTCATGATCATTCACAAAAGAATACAGTTCAAAACCAACCACACACACACACACACACACACACACACACACCTCAGAGTGTGTGTGTGTGTGTGTGGGTGTGGGTGTGGGTGTAGGTGTGTGTGTGGGTATGCTTACTTGCATGTTTGTGAAAAACAGAGAGGTTCAGGGGCACTGTAGCCACCAAAACAGCACATGACACACACACACACACACACACACACACACACACAGTCACTAACCTTCTATTTATCTGAACTATTCATTCACAACAGGTCCCTTGACACACTCTTCAAGTCTCCAATGATCATTAAGGATATAATGTTGACCTTTCAATATGTGACTTCATCATTCATTGCATGTGTGGTCACACACACACACATACACACACACACACACACACACACACACACACAAAGCATCTTTGTTCTTGCCCTATCTGGAGAGGGCGAAAGATAAACAAACATTCTTTTGGGGGAGATGAAAGAGAGCTGGAGTGATTGTGAGGCAGGGAGGAGGAGGAGGAGGAGGAGGAGAAGGTAGGGCGATAAGATCTGACCCTAATTATGAGGGTGAGATAGAGCCCCTCTTTGACCGGGCGGGGGGGTCTAGGCCTCTTGCCACTCCACTGAGGATGCACAGATACCCAAAACTGGTTTCAGATATCAGGCCGATACTATTCTTAAACGGGATGTTCCCCTACATCAAAAACCTGATGCCAAGAGACACGTGGACACGTTAAAGTAAAGCCATATTTAGACACAATAGCGTTTTGTATGGAGCCTAATATTGCATTAATGATCAGAATAATAGCCCAATCAGATTAAAATGCCTCATGAATAGACTAGCCCATTCCAAATGAAAGGGGTTGGTATAAATTAGGATTATTATTATGGATTTCAATGGAGAGTTTTAGTGTCCCATGATGGTCTAAATGCTGTTTCAAGGGCTTTTCCACCCTGACAGGCAGCGAATTATGAAGGAAACACTGAATATTTGTAATTTCTTGTAATTTTTTGGCATTAAATTTTAAACATCCAATATCAGCGCAAAATATTGGCCATCACCATCTTAAATCCAAAAAATATCCAACATCGGCCTTCAAAAATCCGAATTCCATGGGTCGTTCCCTAGTGCAAACTGTTGAGTTTGGTTCAGTCGGTTCAGAATATTAGCAGCTAGTATCCATTGAAAAGCTTAAATTGACTACTTTCTTTGGTTGGAATACAGAATATTCTTTCTGTGCCAAGTGACATCAACTTTCCAGGAAGTCTAAAACAAGACAGAACTGATCAGCGGGTGATGCGGTGAAACGGTTTTGCCGGAAACTTTGAAACATCAAGAATCAAAGCATCAATAGGTGAACGGCTCAAACAATGACATGATGGGCTTATTCAACTATACATGCCATAAAAGTTTTATTCTAATTACATGCTTAGGTGCATGTAAACACACACCTGATCAGAAGTCTTTATTCATGTTCTCAGTTCTTTTGGTGTCTTCAATCGGAAGGAATTTGTTCGAAATGGTAAAATATTCCGAGAGACTCCACATCCAAAGAAGGGTTTTAGGTCTTTAGAATGGAGATAAATGGATATATAAACTTGATCATTTGTTCCACTGACCCCAAACTGATGGTTTCTATTGTTAAAAGCGACGGCTCACATCAGTATTCATCGGTATAGGCCGGTTCTTACAGTTTAATACTCTGAATCGGTTCTGGCAGTGAAAAGCAGTGAGCTGTTGCCATTAACATGCCGCAACCCCAGTCCTCATAAATCACAAAAAAGGGCAATCTCTACTGTAAAACACTCCAGGGCGGACTGTAAAGAAAAAAAGGGGAGTTATCAACAAGGGAGGGAGGAGTGTGTGTGTGTGTGTGTGTGTGTTGGGCGGGGGGGAGGGGTGGAAGGAGGAAAGGCAAACGGTGATAAGATTGAAATATCTCAGCGGTGTGTTTACCTTTGGAGTCAGCGGTGCTGGCTGTACTCAAACCAGCTGAGAGTTGTCTCTGCAAAGTGAGGGAGCAGGGAGTGTGTGTGTGTGTGTGTGTGTGTGTGTGTGTGTGTGTGTGTGTGTGTGTGTGTTCATTCAAGTATCGTACAAAAGGTCAATGGGCTAAAGACGCACACTAAAGCTTACATCATATACAATAAAAGCAGGAATGCTCTCTCAATCTGGTTGAATCTTTCTCTCTCTCTCTCTTTCTCTCTCCCCCCCCCCCCCCCCCCCCCCCCCCATAGGGATTTACCATGGATCAGCGTGTCCCGTTGCAGCCAATCACAGCCGTCCCGGAGTCTTTTGTGCCAAGCGCGAGTGTGTTTTTTGAGTTATGTGTACTCAGCGGACCGCAAAATCTAAACACACGCATGCACGCAAGCACACACACACACACACACACACACACACACACACACACTCGCATGCATGCATGGGCACGCAACAGTGAGTCATCTATACACACACACACTATCATATTCTCAGTGTTCTGTTGTTGAAGAGCCAATGCTTCTGATCGCTTTTTCGGTAATTTCCACCCCCAGCCTTGACATTTTGAATTTCAGGTTTGCTCATTTTCCCTCACAATGTCAATATTTGTCTTTCTGTTTCTGTCAAATGCAAATCTGTCTAACCCTATTAATGTATTAATAGGGTTAATAGGTCTAACCTTATTAATATGTTAATAGGGTTAGACAGATATATCAGTTTGCCAATATTGGCCTTTTATCAATATTTGGCCAGTTAGTGTTGCCCACCTCTGACATGATGGAGATGATGCTGTTTGATTGATTACATATTTATTGTAGAACTGATCAATACTACACTGGTTGTCTATGGGAAGCCCTTAACCTGAACTGATTCTAATGAGAAATTTTGATCAAATTCCACAGTTTGCTTGCTGGGAGAAACACTGAATGCCTGTAATTGTTCGATTTTTTTGCATGAAAACTGTGAAATTTAACGATATTAAATATTGGCACAAAATATCGCTGATCGTTGACTTCAGTCCAAAACATCCATATTGGTATGAGCCTTTAAAACCCCATTCCGCCTGCTACCCTACTTGCACTTTAAGCTATAGCTAGCTGCGGCACTTGATGCCAATGAGGAAAGCTAACAAAGCCAAAAAAGCCATAGCAGGAAAGAGGGATGGATTACATTTCTTTTCCACTAATTGCGTCTCGGTGAAGGAAAAACAACTAATTAGAATGTAAAATGTCAAGGTATTCCATCCCCGGGACCCCGAATGAGTGCATTTAATCTCCTGCTCATTGACACATCTTGGTGTTCCTTTCACAACCAGGGGAACCAGGACCAGGACTAAACCCAGGACTCATTTTGGGAAAGCAGGATCTGATTCCTATATAGTTCCCCCCCCTCTCTTTACACGCTCTGCTGCTTTTCATTCTCTCAGATGGTGATTGCTGTCTGTTTTTCAAGAGCCCGCCGATAGCTCCCTAGCGGATGGGGGGGGGGGGGGGGGGGGGGGGGGGGCCTGTGATACTTAACAGATGTGTGTGTGCATGAGAGTGCGTGTGTGTGTGTCTGTGTGTGTGTGTGTGTGTGAGCACGTCAATGCGGTTCCCAGTGATCTGTTCTTGGATTTACGAGCAGGCCCATCAGATGAAGAGTTATCCTAAAAACGCTTGCTGCAGGATTCATCTCACCACACACACACACACACACACACACACACACACACACACAAACCCTCTTCTTTTTTTTTTAACCGTGACAGCTACAAGCCTGCATGAGGTGTGTGCATTTGTGCATACATGTACAAGTGCATACGTGCATGGGTGTCCTTGCGCTCCCTGCCAACCCCCGCATTCCCCCCCCCCCCCACCCCCCAGCACAGGACCCAACAAGCCTGCATTTATTAACCAAACCAATCCTTTGGAAATCCCGCATAATCCTCCATAAGTCCCCTATAACCCTTTATAAACACTCCAAAAAGTTTACTTCATGCTTTGCCCCCGTCAAGGAGCCGCGTTTCCAACCGCCATAGACAAAAGATGAAGAAGAAAAGAAGAAGAAGAACGCCCACCACCTCATAATCAGAGACAGGCTGATTGAGAGAGGCGAGCAGACCCACAGGCAGCCAGCGCTCCTCTGTTGGGGTCACCGTGTTACAAAAGAGGAGGACTTGAAGAGTTTCCGTGTGTGTGTGTGTGTGTGTGTGTGTGTGTGTCAGTGTCTTTGTGTTGTATTTCTATCCTGAAATGTCCTCACAGGGATAGAAAATACTGCTCCACTCCTGATAAGTGATGGATGTATTTTTCCATAAAAGTCTTCCTTTTTGCATTAGTGCGTTAGCTTTGGTGCGCTGGGGCTTTAAGGTTGGGAGTTAGAGGAATGTAGTCAATGGAAGGTGTGTGTGTGTGTGGGGGGGGGGGGGGGGGGGGGGGGGGTGACGAGGAGAAAGAGATAGAGTGTTACCTGTGTCCTTGGCGGCGCTCCAGCCAGGTCTGTCTGTTCTGGAGGATTAGGTGTCTCTTGGTACCTGGAGGCAACCCCCCCCCAACACACACACACACACACACACACACACACACACACACACACACACACACACACACACACCTGATCTTTTTTTGTACTGACTTTTCTCAGGGATTCGAACGGCAACTCCTCTAACTCGTGCACTGCCGCTCATTTGCCTGGAGCAACTCTCATTCGCACCACCTCCAACCCATCCCAAGCCTTTGACTCATGAATACACACACACACACACACACACACGCACACACACATACACACACACAGAAAACCTGTACTGATTGCACAAGCCCAGGCCTGTTAGAGAGACAGTTAGTGGTGCAATCAGCTATAACACAGATACAGTGTAACATAGGGTCAATGGGTGTATGCATGCACTCACAAACACACACACACACACACACTGACACACTCACCATGCAAGTACAGGCTCAGATATATACACACATATACAGATGCAAACACATGCACAGTAATATAGGTCAGTGTTTGTCTACACGCACAAACACACAAACACACACACACACACACACACACTTATAGTCTCCTCCCACTCTATACTACCAGTAATACTTCCTAAGGTCAATGTGGGTCTACATGCATGCACACACACACACACTGAAACAAACACAGGTACA
>NW_027281347.1:0-72500 GCF_046629955.1 Centroberyx affinis
TTTATTTAATTTAAGTAAGTAGCCTATTTGTTTGTAAGCATTAATTATTCGTGCTTACTATCATGCTATTATTTTATCATTTATCAACGCAAACTTGGAATTATTTTATATTTGGTTATCCATTAAAAGTAGACTCGAAAAAGTAGACTGACCTACTTTTTCATCACCTTAAATATAAAGACAAACAACTGTAGAGGGATGTAGGAGTTAAATGGAGCATCATAGAGATGGAAATAGGTAAGCACACAAAGAGAGCTTTTTGGGAAGGTTTTCTCTCCACCGGAACGCACAGACAATGGAGGGCAGGAGGGAAATATGGCGTGGATGCGGGAGATCCTCAGCGTGGAAAGGAGGAATGTTTTTTTTCACGAGTTCCACCACACCCCACGCAGAAGCTCCACAGTCATCTAATAGTTGCACTAATTCAACAATAGGCGCTACCAGGACCCGTGGTTCAGCCACACGCTAGTGTAACACATCCGTGCAAATGGACGATTATTGACACACAGAACCACATGAGGGATCACTTGACTTTTCTGAAGCCTTGTAGAGTTCTGATAATTAGCCGTGTTTAATAACCGTTTTTTCCCAGAAATAAGGCTATATTGGCTTTTTATATAATAGGAGCCTATCTCCTCAAACTGTAAAGTCCATCAATTGGAATGACTGCTGGGACATGGACTCTATAAGATTAACTGATACATCATCACAACTCTAACTGACATGTGGCAGATAGCTCAGTCTATTATTTGGTGATCATTGATCAAGTTTGTCAACATTTCTCCTTTCAGTGCTTGCTAAATAAAACTATAGCAATGATCCAAAAACGACTATATCATCACAACCTTGCATACCCAAGACCAACTGGAACTTGAGTTATTGCCCTGTGAAAGTGCAGAATGTGAAAATATGAGCTATATTTGATGGTGCTACTCATATGGCACTTTTTGTTTACTCACAGGTAAAAAGAAAATATACAGGACTATGTCACCTTGCATACTCTATGCTCCATACATTATCAAAAATCTTGTTGGTTTTTGTTTTGCTATTATATTGCATGCCAATTTTTCAAAAACAGCAGAAAGTATCATTTTTCTGTCTAGTTTTCTGTCTCTTTCATTGCAGTGACCCACAGCATGCGGCCTGATCATTTCTTTCCTCCTATAGGATTGAGGTGAGATCTTTTCTTGGTAGAAAAATAGATCCAGTGGACACAGAGAACTTGTGGAAACTTTATATGTCCATAAAAGAAGGAATGGGAGAGCAACAAAGTTATCATACTAAGTTTGACTATCATGAAAAGGACATTGGATCTACCATGTCAAATCAATTAGAGGGGAAAGCCAAGTCAGAAATGTGCTCTGCTGCTGCACAAATGCATTGAAAATAAAGACCAAAATGGCTTAGAAAAGAAATAGTATGTTGCATTTACCATGCACACACCCAGAATAATCCAGGGGCTTTTGATGCTGTATTTCTGAAACCTTACACATTAAATAACTACAACAACAACAACAACAACACACACACACACACACACACACACACACACACACACCCCTCCCCCAAAGGTTAGTCTAATAGCCCAATAACCCAGGCACTTTGTGGCATTGGCGATAAGTAGACTATGTTAGACCCAGACCTATTCAGATTACTGATAAAACAGTTATTTATTTCCATAAATAAGAGTAGGATATGAGGCCCTACAGTAGAGCTCCATAGAGACCTATGCTCAGATATTTACTATGACTACTAAAATTATATATACTTTCATAATCCTAATTTACATAATTTGAACGGCTTTATATACTGGTGTATGTATGTTGAAATAACAAATGGCTGTAAAACAACGTTTCTCCTAAATGCAAAACCACTTTATTTGTCTTTAGAGAGCAGTTCCGCTGCTACAAGGGGATTTAAAACAATGTGCCATAACATCAGTTGCTGCAGCGCTGATATACTGCAGTCTCCCATGTATAGGTCTAAGTCTGTTTGAGGCCTTGACAGTGTATGATTACTACTGCCAAATCTCCCTTTACAATATATTGTAAACAGAGATTTGGCAACAGTATTTCTCTGGCACATGTTACACAGACACAGTTCCTAAATAAAGTTGAGGCCAATCTGCAGTCTTAACCAATTTACTGAGCAATCCATTGAGATAAAGTCTTCACATGTTTTTCAACAGGATTTCCATTTATTTTTCCAATGTGCCAACCCCACACCAAAGAATATGTTTACAGAATATGTTGTTGCTTCTTTATGTGATCAACCCAAATTTGTGTTAACATTGCATGGTGGATAGTAATGAGAAAACGATACGCAAGTGACTTTAAAATATCCTTCCAAAACAGTTGGACTGTATCTGAGCTGTGGTATTATTGTTGGTTATGTTGATGTTTTGTCCCCATTAACCTGAAGTAGTTCAGTGACAACAATTCAAAAGAGAATTTAGCATCACAAAGACTACTGAGTGCACATTGTTTGAGGAAGGAGAAATACATTAGAAGAATACCTGGGCCAATGTTTAGATAAGCATCTCAGAATAAGGAAATCCGCTCATTAGTAGCCTTGGGATGTTGCCGCTTACAAGGTACCTCCAAAAGACGCACTGTTTTCTGATGTGTTTGATGTTAGCAATTACATGTGACCCACAACACTCAAGTGGGAACTCAAACTGAGTGGAGTTTATCATCACAAAGGCCCATAAGGTGCACCCAGGTGAGCCAGAGAAAAGAGAAAGAGAAGCGGGGCATTTGTTAACCATACAGCCTCTGGGCATGCAGGGTTACTGTAATAGGTCAGCAAATGAGCATTGGAAACAGTCAACTAATAGTTTATAGCCCCCATGATGAACTTGTAATGCTGCCCACAGTAAGATTCTTATCTCTCCTGCAATACACTACTTCATTATTTCAGGTAAAACATTTCCTAAGGTGTGTGTGTGTGTGTGTGTGTGTGTGTAGGGGAAACACAGTGTTTGTTGAACAGTACATCAACCATTTGATCTCCAAGAAATGTTATCTTGTATTGTGGCGTCACAGTTCTTCAACTGGATTTCCTACCTCGCCACAGGAACTGCGATGCTTTCTGATGAAATCCAGTAAAATATTTTGCATCTGTGAAACACACCAGGATGAAGAATACTATGTGAGGGATGATGTGGAATTATCTGCATGGATCTCCTAAACTTACCAAGTATCATGTCAGTGTGTTTTGCAAAATATGCATGACACAATAATGTGTCTCCATCCAGATCTGGTTTAAACTTTTTAGTAATTTCAAATCTATTTCTAATTGTCACCATTTAAATTACTTAATGAAGGTTTCAACTGGTCACTTATGTTTTCTGACCACAGGTACAACATTTCATTTGGATATATAATAGGTGAATAATGTTTTGTGTGCTTATAGGCATTTTGAACCTTTTTTGACTTGATGTTGGTGAACAGATCCAGCTCACATATGAGATAAACACATTTCAGTCAAAATATTTTAATAACTTGTCTATTGTTTCTTTCTAAACTATTTATAAAAAGTAGTTTTCATTTAGTCAGTTGGAAAAAACAGTTTGAAGTTTATCTATTCATTATCCTATGGCCTTCAAAGGTTTTCAGAATGTATTAGATTTTTGCAGAAGTTATATGAATTTTGAAATCTTCAAACTTTACCAAACTGCATCCGTTTATTGCACCAAATATTGTGTATATTAAAATATTTAAAAATATTTCCCTGCACAATAAGGTATATTATTAAAAAACAAGTGAGAATGAATTTCTTTCTCATGTTGATTGTACTGTACGGTATTGTTTATAGCCCCACACATATATATACACACACACACACACACACACACACACACACACACACACACACACATGGTCCATGCATGCATACATTCAGCCACAAGAGGGCACATATAAGCGCAGTGTGTAGGGACACTTTTAGAACACATATTCTGAGAAACCCACTGAGCTCATTTTTGCTGAGTTGCTTCGTGAATTACTTTAAAGTCAGATTGGTGTACTTTATGTAGGATAGAATACATTTGCAGTTGCGCACAAAAGGTGCATGGCATGGAGAAAAATCTAATAATATGGGCAGGCTAATCAGTTTCAAAGACCTGACTGTATTCTCACAATGAACAGTGGTCTAATAATCTTGAAACAGTTCAGTCTGGATTTGTAACCATGAACAAGTCTGTCTGAAAGCTAGAAACAAGAGAGACGAAACTGTAACATGCGACACCAAACTGTCTGGGCTGCTCCTCTGACATTAAATGAGAGAATGGTGTTTTTACTGAGATATGGTCATATTTATTGATTGCTGACGGATGACGGAGGATTTCTGCAATTATGTACAAAGATGAGGCCGAGAAATAACAACACTGGCATCGAGAGTAAAGAGCGAGGTATTTGCAAATCTGGCAGTTCTCGTAGCGTCCACAGCCTGTCCTGGGGCAAAGGGTCCACCTCCTTAATGTTAAGTTGGAGTGCACCAGTCCCAAAATGATCAAGGATGGCAGATAAAAAAAAACAAAAAACAAAAAACAAAGACTGATTTCAAACAGACATCATGGCCCCCAACAGGTCAGAACCGGCACTGAGTTGGAGGAAGTGAGCTGAAGGTGTCATTTTGCTGATCGGACTGTTGGGCGCTGTCCACTACCAGTGGTGCTGAAAAACAGAGCGTACATACACTCTTTTCTTTATCATTGCAGGCGATAAAGAAAATGATTTACTGTTTCGAATAGCCATATAACCCATGATCTTATTTACGTAAGAAGAAATTGGGAAGTTTGGAGGCAGCTTTCTATTGACTGGATTATTGCGGCAGAGTGTGAACGGGGTTTAAATTTAGTAATCTGATAGTGATGAAGCCTAATCCGGCCCTGTCTCCGGGTTGTGCCCCAGTTACACAGCAAGTTGGTGATGCCAGCAACCGGTTGGAGGAACGGCACTCGTCGGGATGTGAGTCATACCGGGCAGTGCAGCTGAGGCACTCCGCCAACCTTCATCTGAGAAAGCGTTTCTCATTGAATAAATCACCGGTTTTACCTCCTCCAGCAATACAAAATCTGTAGCCTACACTGCTCCGGGAATTTGACCATCGTCCAGTCAGAATGACAGAGTCAGACCCTGTCAGAAACTGGAGCTGCAGACAGCGGTAGTCAAATAAAGTTAATTAGGCGGAACATGGCGGAGGAGGCGGTCAGCGCAAGCGACTGTGGAAGTGCTCCGCTTGAAACGACCGTCTCGTCTCCCGGCGAGGAATACGAGTGCAAAATATGCTACAACTACTTCGACCTGGAGCGCCACACTCCCAAGATCCTGGGCTGTTTACACACATTCTGCCAGGAGTGTCTCGACAGCCTCCACTTGCGGGATGGTCGAGGATGGAGAATCGGCTGCCCTCTCTGCCGCCATCGCACCCCGGTACCGGAATATCAAGTTCACAACCTCCCCGACAACACCGCGGTGACTGATGCGCTCCCGCTAGACATTAAGCAGGTGCGCCACCTAGATGAGCTGGTGAATGGAAGAAATACAGACGGCCCGGCAGGTGCAGCCGTCTCTCCTGCCGCCTCCCAGGACAGCAACGAGAGCTGTCACACTTGCAAACAAGTTGCTGTGACCGCGGCTTGTGTGTGCGCCATCTTCTCTTTCCTCTCCATGCTCGTGCTGCTATTTCTGGGCCTGATCTTTGTACATAACTTCAATGACACCGCGTTGTCCGTCGGTCCTATTTGTTTGTCTGTGGCCAGCGGCCTCGCCTTGCTCTCGCTTATTCTCACTTGGCTTGTGTGCTTGGTGAAATACCGACCCGAATCTGAAACGGGGCATTTCAGTTCCACCTCCTCTAATGTCAGTAGGGGGAATGTAATGTAATCCCCCTGGCTGCAGAACAACACACAGCGTGTTGTAAAGCTTTAATGGGAAAATCCCTAAAATAGAAGTCGCGTTATTCCAGTGATCTAGGCAGCTCAGTCCATATTTGTGACCATGGACAAATCACAGCCAAAGGGCCAAACCAGAAACTCAAGAGGCTTAAGCTGATCACAGTCTGGACCGCATTCAATTGACAATGAATTGGACACTGATTTTATGAACTCATTGGCATTCATATTTAAATGAGGTCCATAATGTGACCATTGTCTAATTTACTGTCAGTTGGTCAGTGCAGATTCAGAGAGCCTTGATAGTATCACAGATTAAAGTTTTGGCTCTCTTCTTTCTAGCTTTCAAGGAGAATTTTCACGGTTGCAAATGTAGATTGAAGTGTTGATTGAAGATTATTAGACCAACATCACTGTTCACTGTGAGAATCCCAGCCAGGTCTTTGAAACGGATTATCCTCCCTAAATTATTTGATATTTCTCTAATGCCATGTGCCTTTTGTGCACTGTAGGCACTTTTTCCCCTTCTGAAGGGTCTATGCACTCAACGGCTCAGCATAATTGTACAACTGTTAGCCGCAATTGTTTGTGTATTTGTCTGTCGTCCATATAACATTTCAACCATCCGCAGCATAAATAAACCACTATCAGATTACATTTAGATAAATGGTAGCCTACTCTGAATTGGGCCTCTAATAGGCCTATATATATTATGACACAAGGGATAGTAACATGATATCCTGTGTATTGATATATGATATTATGTGTACAACAGTGTTGTCTAGGCCTAAATATCTCTCTTGATTTCCTTTTGTCTTGACTAGGAGATGTTGGGTTTTGCAAATGGGAGACCAAATAGGTTTCAGCAGTGGGAGACCCTGCCCAAGTCAGTAAGACCAAATGTCCCCATGCATTATCTGTGTTTCCTCCATGGAATGCACCTTTTCAATTCTATACTCCTCATTTTTGCCCCTTTTGAAGGGTGTATGCACTTCCTGCCTCAAGCATATCTGTACAACACTGGGTGTTGGCCTGCTTGTTTAAATGTATTGTAGTTGTCCATATAAAAATTCAACCATATATGCAACAGCTAAAGAATAAATAAACCACTGTCAGATAGCATTTGTCTATGATACTATGTATAGGGCTTAATAAAACCTGTGCTGTACAGTAGTGTTGTCTAACTCTAAATATCTCTCTTGTAGTATTTCCCTTTGCTTACTAGGAGATGGTGTGCTTTGCCAATGGGAGACCTGCATTCAAATAAGATTTTTTGCAGTGTTATTTGCTTTTTGTCACCCATTGGAGTTGAGTAGTGTGACACTTTGCCAAAAGCAGTAAGCCTAAATGACTGCTGAGGATTAAAACCTTGTCTGTTACACCAAAACTACATGTCATACAGCCTAAACATGGATTTCTGATAGATGTCAACTAACCAAAATCTCCCCTAACACTAATTTAGGCTATGTTGTTGCCCTGGTAAACATGAGATACAAGCTTATGGTTTAAACTTGATCATGAAGTTGTAAATATTGAACATTGAAGAAGTATGTTGTTTCCTCACTCCGTTTGTCTATTACTGGTGGAACAACAGCATTCTGTGTCTTATAAAGGGTGTGGGCATAGACAATCTCCACATACAGGTGGTCAGGTCTATGAAGACTGGGCCAGGGCCATGGCCTCCTGGTTACTGATCCTATATTTCCAAAAGAATAATATTGAAAAGTGTGGTTAAACTGCCTTATATGTGTGTGTTTGTGTGTTTGTTTATAGCCCTAATGATGAACTCATAGCGTGAAATGGTGTGTTACCCACAATAACATTCTTATATGTCCTTTAATACACAACTTCATTACTTCACGTGACAAATTGCATAAGGTGTGTAAGCACAAGTGTGTGTGTGTGCCTGATTTTCCACTCCTCTTGTGCCACCACTGTTTCTACCAGCAGGACCTGCTGCAAATGACAGAACCTGCTCACCCCATGACAGTCCCAGTGTGATTACATTGACTCCCCTTGGGGTGTGCTAGGTCTGCAGGGGGTTCCCAAGCCAATGACCCTGAGGGGACATGAGCCTGCACAAAATGAGGGAAATAACTGATGAGGGTAGGGGGGCAAAATAAGCAGTGTTGTAAAGTAAAGAGACAATGGAGGTGCAGAGGACCTCCTAGGGGTCTTAAATCATCAGATGGGCTTAAGTTTGCTCTCCCAAGTCATATAAGCAGCGAAATCTGTGGGAAAGTCATCATGAATGTAGCGCATTGTTGATTCACTAATGACTCCAAAATCACTCTCAAGGGTTTTAGGTGACTAGGAAGTATGCTTTCACAATGAAAGAATGACTAATTGAATTTATCCCTAAAAACGCAGAAGCACATAGCACTGATGTATAATGGCTCTAGTGTGTGTTTTCATGCAATTAGGCTGCAAAGACACATCCCTTCTTTTCTCTTTCTCCCTCACTTTTTACATCTTTTTCTATCTGAGAAAATGATGATGACAGTATTGCTGTTAATTCACTAGGTTTAGGTTATTATCACTTGTGATGATTCATATAGATGTCTCCCTTTGGTTAAGGTATCTGTGAATGAATCCCAACAACACAGTGGGTATTTGTCTCCAGTTAGTGTTGTTTTAAGAGGGGACTCCGGTCTCAGGAGTTAAAATCCATCTCTTTCAGGTCTCTCAAAGGGACTCCTTCAGTTGGTCATCCAGCCGGTGAATAATGCCACTTAAACGCCACCGTGACAAAAGCTTGAGAAGAAAGAAGGGGTGGCAGGCTTCCACTGGGAGCCATAGACAACACTGTGTCTGGGACAGAGGGCTTCATTTCAGAGAGACTGCAGGGCTTAAAGTTAAAGATTACTTTGAAATCTGCACTCCTCCTTCCACCCCACCATCAAACTCTCCTCCTATATCCCTCCCTCCCTCCCTCCCTCCCTCCAGCCGTCACTCCCCTCTCTCAAAAAATAAAAACCTGCCGCCAGAGAGCAGGGGATGAGTTGGGAGCAGATCCTCTTTGATGACAGAGAAGGATCCTTTTGTTCCCTAATCCCCTCACGCCCCCCTGTCCCCCCTCTTGCGCCCCTTCCCCTCCTCTGGCATATTTTTAAGTCCAACTGGACGTCAAGGGGCTTCATGATCAGCCAAGGGCTCAGTAGTTATATTATTGTACCTACTTCACTCTTAAAAGTCTGGAATGTACCAATGATGCTATGGCCTATCATGTCACCTATTGCTAAAGTACACCCATTTAAGTTCTCTGATTTTTTACTAATTCTTGTTAATGTCCAGGATTACCTTTGAGAGTAGCAAGAAGTTAAAGACACTCTTCTCTAATTTCCATATCGTGGCTGTCAGGTAAAAACCCTGTATCTCCAAAATGCGAACTTTTCAGGAACTAAGATAAACAGCTTTGTTTTAGCTTGATCACAGTGCATTTTTTGACATAATCTTGTGGATTTTCTTTTGATTTCATAAGCCCAAGAGGTCGGAGAATTTTCCTCAACCCTCTGAGGAGCTTGTAATCCTTCAACTGAAGTGAAAACATGAAAGTCACCAAAACTGGAGTTACATGGTTTTCACAGGACACCAGCAAAAGTCAAGATAGAAGATAAATCACTCAGGATCAAGCAAGCCCCATGACACCAGTCGAGTGGTTGTTATAGGTAGAATCCCAAGGGAGTGTCCATTAGCCATTCTGCATGATGCCAGGGAAGAAGGGGTCACCCAGAAACAGACAGTCCCAGGATACCATATATTTCCTCTCTTCCTGGGTCTCCCTTTTATGGCTATCCCTAAGTGTGTGCAAAGTGTGTCTTTGTGTCATTATCACATTGGACACACGTATTTCACAGAGGAGATGAAAGTGTTCCCTTTGCTCATAACATCTGCCCTCTGATGGTTTGTGTCCCATCAAGATGACCTCGAAGACACAGCCTGGGGACAGCTATTATCACCACCCTGTACACACACACTGGACTCATCATGTGATCATGTGCTTGTGTGTGTGTGTGTGTGTGTTCCTGCAAATGCATGTGTATGTGTGGAGGGGAAGGCATGAATTTGTGTTGGTGTGTTGGTGTGTGCGTGTGTGTGTGTGTGTGTGCGTGTGTGTGTGTGTGTGTGTGTGTGTGTGTGTGTGTGTGTGTGTGTGTGTGTGTGTGTGTGTGTGTGTGCATTTGTCAGTATATGTCTGTACGGACATATGGCTTAACAAGCATGCAAACACCCCGAAGATCAGTGAGTAGGGATCATTGTCCAGGCTCATGGTGTCAAACACGGCTTACCTGGCTATTTCACTTTCATGTCACTCTTCAGATGTCATGGAGAAAAAAAAGACTTGCTTCTTTACCACACACACACACACACACACACACACACACACACACACACACACACACACACAGGCACAGGCACACACATATTGAAACAAGGCATTATGAGAGAGAGAGCAGCAGTGCAAAGCTTACATGCAAGAAATGCTTTGTACTCAGTCTCCCCCTAGTGTATAAAAGTGAGAGTGCAGCAGGGAAAAACATGGACTGCCACCTACTGTATGTTTTGGCCTATGGTTCAGTCTCAGACAGCAGTCATACAGAACCACTGACTGAAAAGTTTGATTACATAATTTATTGTCATGGATGGTGAATTCAACAAATAAAATCATAGATCAATCTATGTTCCTTTTCATTTGCTGCCTCTGCAGTATGACCCTTTGCATTCTGATTCATGTGGGAATTTCATTATAAGAGGAGGCCGAGAGGCTGAAAACTATTAAGTATTTCACAAGAAAAAAGAAAAAATCAGAGAAAAATCAGAAAAATTACACATGATAATTAATTTGTATAGTAGAAATATGTTTTTTTTCCTATCCCATAAATAATCTTGCAACCCGCCAAAACTCATGACCCCCTGGATGGTCCTGACCCCAGTTTGAGAGCCACTGATCTAGGCAATTATTCTGCCCCAATCATGTCCATTTAGGAAAAATGGACACCAATTACTGTCATGGGACCAAACTGCACTGATTTCTATGACCAGGAAACAAACTCAGTTAGATCAGTGCTGTTTTGAAATTTGTGATGACCGTAGCTAAAATATTCTTTATGTGAGTAAAAAAACACACACACACACACACACACACACACACACACACATACAATTGAATTTCCCTGGTTTTGTGTCCTTAGCTACTATCACGTAAAGTATTTGACCATGTAGACAGTGCATGAGACATATTCAGCTGTGAGATGTTCAGTACAATTACAACTGGAATGTTCAGTCACATGGTGCCTCTGCCATGGTAACAAATCGGCTTTTGACATATGGCAACCATTCTAATTAGACATGTCAAATTACTATTCATGAGTACTGATTTAAAAAAAAAAAAAAAAAAAAAAAAAAAAAAAGCTACCTATCCATCCAAGTTCTCTGGCTACTTAACACTGCCTTACTTGTTGTTCTTCAAGACAGTAAAGGTACAAAATATGGAGGCAGGAAGTTTTTATTCTATGTTCAATGACCATATGACAATGGGATGAAATTGAAGGCCACTTAGACCACACCAAAGCTGATGATATTACATCTAGCTATCTATCTATCTATCTATCTATCTATAGGCTATATCTATCTATCTATCTATCTATCTGTCTATCTATCTATCTATCTATCTATCTGTCTATCTAGTTGTTTGTTGTTTATTTCATATCAAAGTCAAAGTCGGTGGTTGCATTCAAAATGTAGTTGGAAAGGCTTTATATTAATTTATTTTATTGCAAAGAATTAGGATATTATGTTTTACATTATCTTATTTTAGGTTATAATGTATAACCTTAACTGGCCTATTCAAAACATGTTCGGATAAAGTTCATGCACTTATTTATCTATGCCGAATTGTTTTGTATTGTGAATGGGGAAGTGAATAGGATTTTTTGTTTCAGGCAGGAACGCATCCAGCAGGAGTGCTAAGTTGTCACTTGCCCTCCTCTTCAGACCGACACGGTTCCAGTTGTGGTATGCAGTCAGAGTTGGAGCTCCGGTTTGCAATTTGCAGATGACCCAGTCTGGAGGACTACTGCTACCTGAGGTTGTTTCCGACCCTGAATTCAACAAATCTGTCAAAAAACGAATTAGTCCACAATCACAGAGTAGCTGCATTTCGAATGCTCTGATGGTCAAAATACAATTTCTCCAACTGACTGTCCCGACCATGGAAATGTTACATTATCCTTAACCGCTGGTTGTGACCGCTAGTAACCTCATTGACGTCACAGCTGCTCAAGCACGCGCCACCTTCAGGGATCCAATCGCAGACAGAGAGCTGTCTCGACGTCATATCAATCACTTCCGGGCTGATAGCACGGGCCCGGTGATGCTCACAGATTTACTGTTTCACTCAATTTTATATAATTGTTTTCCAACAGACTGGCAAGCGTGATTTATAGCCCGATACAAAGTATTCATAGATTACAACGACATCATGTCGGAGCTTTGGTAAAACGTGTGAATATACCTGGTCCAGCCCCTCAGCGACTCAGAAGTAGCGGTTGAGAAAAGAGGTGAGAACGCATTGTTGTCTGCAAACGCGTTGCAGATGTTGATGAGAGAGATTGCATTGTTAGGCATTTTGCTCAGTAGCATGACACATCGCCTGTAATAAGATTTTCGTTTGTGTTCAATACGATGTGATGCTGCCCGGTATAGTAGAGAGACTTTTGCGCAATAAATATTTTTTATTACAACAACAGTGGGCCAACAGCTGCAATGGTTAGCTCGTGAGCTAAGGCTAGCTCGCCGGTTGCTTGGTTTTGGTGCGTCTGTGGGATATTGGGCTATCCTGTCTGCTAACGTTAGCTAGTAATCTTTATCTGTATGCTGCTGCGCTATTTAGCCTCAGTCACATTCACTGTTGAGTAGAAAATGGCATCTGGTTGATAGATAGCTAGCCTGAAAACGTTATCTAGTGCTTTGATAACGTTACACATGTCTAACATAAATAGATGTTCAGGTTATCAGTAATGTTTTATTATTTTACTAGTGATAACATTATCTCTCAGATTAGGACGATCCTGCTGGGTAAAATGGTAGTTTAGCATCATATTGGCGTTGTGATGCTCACTTTGATATTGGGATTTGGGATATATTCCATATTAAGACTAGATAAAAAACCTTTTATGGACTGTTATGGTTGAAAGCTGTAGTACTCACTGAAGTAGGCCTGCTAGCTTAATCTGTGGTGTCCATCTTGGCTGTTCCTGGCCTAGAGAAAGTGTTGATGTATGGATGGACCTTTTGCTGTATGTATGGATTTGTATGGAAAAGTATCACTTTCTCTGTTGTTGGGCATTGGATAGTTGACATAACAAAGGCAGTCATGTGGGTGTGGGTGTGGATGTGTGTTTAATGCTGCTACCACAGAAACAAGCACATGGACTTACTATCAGCCTTATGGTATGACCAACCCGCATAGTTCCTCTCAGCAACTACCATCTACCATCTTTATTATCATATGGCTGGCATCACAATTTTGCTGCTGTTTCTTCCATCATGAAGTGTTGTATGTAAAATCGAATTATTGCATCCTTATAATTGCATTGTAACATGCCAATAGTTCTCTTGCAAACGAAACTCTCTTGATCATGAGTCATATTGTTAAGAGGGGAAAAAAATGACTGGGAGCTATCAGGTGTGTGCACTGTGGCCTCGTGGAGGGAAGTACTCACTATTATCAACGTACGGTACACAGTAAGTAACTGGACCTGTATTACAAGTCTCAAGTTTGAAGATGAGAATATTTTTGAGCGGTTTGGCTGTTTGTCTTTGGCTTAGTCTAGTTTTTACCTTCCAGACTTGGCTTGTGACTTCTAGGCTTGTTGTTGTATTGTGAAGGCTGTGGGTGAGACTTGTTTATCCCCCTTCACCAGCAGGGTGGAATCTATTTAGGGTAATGAGTCTTTAGATGGATGCTAAATATCAGAGGCAGCTTACTATTTTCAGGGGAGCAGAGCTGAATGAGTTGTTAATTTGTATTCTCATAAAATCCTTTGTAAATTTTCTCATCCTTAGGGTTGGTCCCAGAGATAATTGAATTGGCCCATGTGGAGTGAGAAGACTTTTAGAAGAAAATCAGATTTATCCATAGATATAGAGATTGTATCCTAGTTCTGAGGTGAAAAATCACACTACTACTATCTACTATCGACACTTTCTAAAGTCTCCAGACGAAGAAGGAACAGCCCAAGCTCTCACTTCAGCTGTGATACAAGTTATCTTAGTATTATCAGCAAAGATAAGATTCCAAGCCTAAAAGATAAGGCTCTTAAGTCTTTGGCAGAAATCAATTCATAATACTACTGTGGAAATTTGTTATACTCAACACAAGCAGAAATTTGAAATATAGGAGGAAGTGGAAACATACTAAAGGAAACATAAGGGAACATTCATGGGGCAAAGTCATAAACACCATTTAATGTGAAAAGCATGGGGAACACAAGGCAAACATGACATCTGGCTTTAACCCAAGGTAGACTGTCTTTGAATAGCTTTGAAGTTCTCAACACTGGTCATACTTTGTTTCAGCTCAGCTTTATCTGACTCACTTAGGCTACATTTTTTCAAATATTTGTGACCAGATAGGTGAGTGGAACTCTCCTCTTTTATAGGGAAAATGTATCTAGGCCTATAAAAACATTAAATTCTTGTTTTCTGATAAACCAGCCTACATTTTGCAGTGGTATTATGATACTGCATTTCATTATTCAGTTTTCCTTAAAAAGTAAAACGTTGAAACCTCAAAAACAATTCTACGAGTTAGAGGCTACAAATCAGTTGCAAGAAAATTATTTGATGGAACACCATTAAGTGCTCTTTCAGTTGTTTTCTATTTGTAGCCAACATATTGATACCGTACTCTTGAGAGGAAGGTATCATATTATACTGCATACATTTTTTTTTTATCCTCACTCCTTCTGGTCAGCTGTGTCAAAGCTGGTTTTTGAGCAAAAGCTGGTATACACACACACAAATACACACACGCTCCTGACAATTTATAATGAACTCCATACACTAAGAGCCAAGTGACTATTGTTGTGTGGAAGCAGATAGCTCCTGCAGTGTAGGATTCTCATGGCTGTGGTGTCTCAGTCCTTACTGGAGAGGTAGGAGGGTGCAGAGGCAGAGAGTGGTGCAGTGCAGGTGAGCAGTGTTAGGCAGTCCAGCTGGCCCTGACACTCACTGGGTAATTAGTCTAGCTGCAGTTCATTTTTGGTCAAAAGTTCGGACACACCTGATTACAAAGTGTGGTAGAAAGGCACGAGACACTATCGCACCACGGCTGAATTGCTAACTTGATGGAGAGGACCTGTTTGCTTGAAATTTGTTTCTTGGACACATAAATCGTGAAGTTGATGCCTATGTATGAATTCCTTTCCAAAGCCTTTGCCTTTCCATCAAGGCAAACGGTGGCTACTTTACAGAATGTAAAATAAAGCTAACATAGTTTTCGTCACTGCATAACTCCATTTGTGTTATTTCATAGTTTTGATGTCTTTACTATTATTCTAAATATGGAAAATAGTACAAATAAAGAAAACTGTGGTGTGTCCAAACTTTTGACTGGTAGTGTACACGTCTCTATTTACCATGGGATTGTAGCATGTTGCACGGAAACATTCTTGCTTATCTGACCTAGCCTATAGCTTTCTAAAATGTTCAAAAATGTGCTGTTGAACAGGTGGGGTGAGTAATGTTCAGTGTTTGCTGTGGCCCCATCAGCCCCAGGCCAGGAGCAGCCCACCTCATCAGTCAGTGTTAAATTCCTCTCCGCACTGTCACATTAGCTGGCTACCACCCACCTGACCACCTTCCCTACTGAGCAGTGGAGTGTGTCACTGCTTCTGCTCGTCACATGCTCAGGTTCAGTGGCTACAGTGCTGCACCGTCAGTTACACTCTGGCCCTCAGGATGCCCTAGAAATAGCCAAACTGTCTGGGACACAGAGTTGGCCCAAAGGCTTTTGCAGGACAGCCAGACAACTAAGAGCGTGACTCAGGAGCAATAATGGGTAAAGCACAAATGGCATAATCCTGCCATTGCAAATTTATAGCTCATGGCACGGTTGCTAACTTTGGTGGGATAAACAGAAGGGGTTTAAGCCCAGTGTTGTCTTTGCTAAGATGCAAACTCTACTTCATTCAGCTTTATGTATTAGCAGGTAATAATAACTCTGTTAAAATATACCATGGCCTTTTAGGCTTAGATCATCCAGGAAATATTTAGCCCAAAGAATGTTTTTAAGTGTTACAGCATCATGCCTCCTCTGTAAGGTACGTTGTTGCTCGACACATCGACCCCAGAGGCTGCGTCTGTGCTCTTGGGCTAGGGGGCAAATAGTGCTGACTGAGGAACAGGCTAAGAATAGGCTGTAATGGTCTCCAAGCAAGCATTGATTTATCAGAGGGTTATGTGTGCGTGTGCTCACATTTTCTGTCACTCTATACTTCAGAATATGCTAATGAAGACCTATTTCTAACAAATGCCATGCGGTGTCTCTGTCTTGCAGGTCTGGCTGAACCGCTCCACACAAGAACCGCCGCCCGCAACCTCTCTCAGCCTCAGCAGCAAGTCAATATCCTTTACCTGCAGTCCCCTCACTCAAAGAGCAGAGAGGAGTGAGGTGTTTTGTTGCACCCCTGGTCCCCTTCCCCTCCAGCCCTCCCAGCTCCACACTTGACCCCTGAGCTTAAAGATGAAGTTGAAGGAGGACATGAACCCCCTGCTGCTGCAGGTCTTCCGCTCTGTGGTCTGGGTCTACTCCGTCATCACCTTCCTGCCCTGGTACTTCTTCTCCGGGGCTGGCACCAACCTGGAGCGGGCGCGCCGGGTCAAGGCACGCTCAATAAGCGGACACCCAGCGGGGCCTTACCGGGCCATCAACAGCCAACAGAAGCTAGTGGGGTGGCTGCACCCCGGGGTGGACTCCCTGGACAAGGTGTTTGAATACGCAGCCAGGAGGTTCCCAGAGAGAGACTGTCTGGGCACCAGGCAGGTGCTCAGCGAGGAGGATGAGCTCCAGCCTAACGGCAAGGTTTTCAAGAAGGTGAGGGACATTGTAGAATTGTTGTGTATTGCTGTTCCTGGTACGTTTGCCCATTTGGCACACACACCAGATCATACATCTCCTTGTTTTATGAGTCTTTTAGAAATTAGCCTATTCTCAGAAACAGGGATTCAACCTCAGTTTGTTTTAAGCCACAAGGTTGTACCCCGCATCTCATCTTCTCATCTTAGCTTACAGCCGTGTAAATGTTATGTGAGTCTGTGAAATTGCAGGGAGTTTGGTTGTGTCTGAGAGGCTTGCAGTACAGTCTGCCAGTGTGGTTAGTGTGAGGAATGTGGGTGGAGGAGCAGCGGTACTCTGCACTGTCAGAGTGCTGTTTCACTGGCCCTTTGTCTCACAGCTGAAAATTCAGCTGCATAGCTGCAAAAGCTCCATAGAGGGCACTGACTGACCGGGTATGAATGATGTTATTGTATGAATGGTAATAACGTCAGACCTCTTTCAGATTCAAAGGTTTCAGTATTGCAGCCGTGATTAATGCCTGCAGTCTCTGTAGCACCCAAGACTAGGGCTCAGGGCTTTTCTAGTGCTTTTCATATCGCAATGCAGGAGCATGCTCATATTAAGCTGCCTGAAATTATTCCTGTTCACATTGGCCTGTCCAGTATCATTCCATCAACTGGGATGCCATGGGTGTTAAACTGGGTGCGAGGTTGGTTTTCCCCAAATCACTTAATCGTTCTGATCATCTTTGTTCTATTAAATTGCACCTAAAATTGTCAAAGATGCTCAGATGCTTTTGGACTACCTAGGCCTGTACAGTACAGCCTAGCCTATTTAGAAACTGTTTGGCTTGGTTGTATGTACTGTATAAATAACCCTGAATTGAATATCTGCCTATGTATGATGTGTGTAGGTAATTTTGGGGGACTATAACTGGCTGTCATACGAGGAGGCCTACCAGGCAGCAAAGTGTTTTGGCAGTGGTCTGGCAGCTCTCGGACAGAGGCCTCAGTGTAACATTGCCATCTTCTGTGAGACCAGAGCAGAGTGGATCATAGCAGCGCAGGCCTGCTTCATGTACAACTTCCCACGTGAGTGGCAGACAAGCATGTTCATACAGACATTCTCGTACATATACTGTATATATAAACTAGTCATGCCACAGGACCCAGACACAAAAATAGCAAACATACAAATACATACAGGCAATCTGTTCACATGATGTTCCCTCCTGCTGTATGTGATTGACCAACTCTACTGGTTTTAATTATGACAGTTGTGACCCTGTACTCCACTCTTGGACCCACGGCGATCTCCCATGGCCTGAACGAGACAGAGGTCACACACATCATCACAAGCAAAGACCTCCTGCAGAGCCGTCTCAAGGTAGCTGCCTTACTATGCTACGATTATGACTCTCTCTCTGTCTCTCTCTCTCTCTATCTCTGTCATGTCAGCTGTGTCGCACAAGGCCCTGCAGTTCCTCTCTTTAAAACTAGATTAAATTAATTTCACTGACATGTCACTGATTCACTGTTTGTGTTTTGCGTGCAAGATTAGGGCTTGATGAAGAGCTCAACTCTATTTGCATTTAGTAATTACTTTTCTCATCCTGCTCTCCCTCCTCCCTCCCTCCCTCCCACTCCCACCCAACTCCATCTCCCAGGCCATACTGTGTGATGTGCCGAGGCTACAGCATATCATTGTAGTCGACAAGAAGCCCACCAGCTGGCCAGACGTCCCCAGAGGCATCATGGTCTACAACATGGACACTGTGCAAGAGATGGGCTCCAGGCCTGAAAATAGTAAGTATTGCTGCAAAGTGATTAAGGACCCTGCAAAGAATCCGCACACTGCTCTGCTCAACATTTGGGAAAAAAAAGATGACTTTCACTGAGGTGTTGGAAAAATACAGTACATTTTCTTTAATGGTCCATGGTGCTCTTCAGAATATAAAGTGCAAAGTACTCAAGTGCTGTACGAAATCTGTTTCAATCACTCCAGTGACACCAAATGTGATTAAAAGAGGATTTCTAATTTTGTCAGGGAGCCGGAAGTACACTGATGGTGGCTTATACAAAGCCAGCAGCCTGATGTGTAATGTGTGTGTGATGTACTCTGCTCTGCTGTGCTGTGACAGAGTCAACAAGAGGTGAACTCACCACTTGCCAAAAAAATCCTCCCAATGCTTTGGCCAACTTTTCAGGAAAACAAGAGGAAATAGATAAAGCTCTTTAGAAAAAGACACAGGGGATAGCCATCATGTTTGACTTCATCATGTTTGGGCTGAGACAGATGCAAACAAACATGTTGTCATGTATAGCAAGACTTGACTTATGCTTATACTTTTCCACTTTGATAAAGAAATTAAACATCTGAAATTCATCAACCACAATACATGTTTCCTCAAGTATATAGTATACCTGTAAAGTGTAGCCATATTTCCTCTACTATGGACTTCACATGGATGCCAAAAATTGTGTATGCATTAAGATTGGTAGAATAAGGGGATAGGGCTCAAAAATCATGCAAATTGTTTTTTTAAATGAAGATGCAGTATGTAACAAGTACCCTTTCTCTTACTCTTGAAGAGTATACTAAATCCCCTTCAAGCCTTTCATAGCATACAATTGTTTGAGGAGCTCTCACTTGGATTTATTATGCTTTGGATTGGACAACTGCAGCCTTAATGGAAAGAGCTGGTGAACACAGTGAATGAAAGTGGTGACGTGATGTTATGGGTATCTGTGTCTTAGTGAAAAGACATTGCTTCCTCTCTTAATATATTGTTATTGCTAATAATGCATGTGTGCGGTCCGTTCCCTCTCTAACCAGCCTCCCTCTGCTCTTCTTCCTCTACAGTGGCAGTGGATCGCAGGCAGCCAGAGCCGTCCGACGTGGCCGTCATCATGTACACCAGCGGTTCCACAGGCATCCCTAAGGGCGTCATGATCTCCCATAGCAACATCATCGCTGGCATCACGGGCATGGCTGAGCGAATCCCCAACCTCGAGTATGCCAGCATCAGATTCACTGTTCTCTCCAGATCACGTGCTCTCTGTCACTTCCTCTCCTCTTCTCAGCTTTATTTTCTTTTCCCATTGTCTGGTTCAAGCTCCTTTGTGTACTGCTTCCTCTCTTTGACTGAAAAAAACATATATATTCTCCTACCATTTCTCTAACCTCTGCAGTTTCTGCTGTCCTACTACCCCAGTATTTTAGTTTCTTTGTTGTCTGTATAGTGGAAATTAACCCGGTGTCATTTCTGTGCTGGCAGTGAAACAGACACCTACATTGGCTACCTGCCCTTGGCCCATGTTCTAGAGCTCAGTGCTGAACTGGTGTGTATCTCTCACGGCTGTCGCATCGGCTACTCGTCCCCACAGACGCTAGCCGACCAGGTCAGTGTACAAACACACACACACACGCACGCATGCACCATGTGTCCAGTTCACTTCTGTTGCAGTCGTGTACTTAAAGCTCTCTCTCCTGGATGCATTACAGTCATAGGTCATATATTATTGAGACGTACACCCTCACCGATGCTGTTAAGCGATGCTGCCAGAGCCAACACCGTGTCTGTCTTGTTTCATTTGTCCAGTCTACCAAGATAAAGAAGGGGAGTAAAGGAGATACCAGCGTGCTGAGACCTACCCTCATGGCGGCTGTGCCAGTAAGTCTCTTATCACCGCACAAACATATCTATCCAATCTGATACAGCCAAGCCTGTTCCTGGAAGAAGGTCTGATGGTATTGGCTGTTAACATTCCAGTACTTCATTGAGCTGAGAGGACACAGAAACGCATTTCATGTAGTTGTACCTAATGGTTAACCACACTCGCCATTTCACATTATGATATTTGTTGTGAAGAATGAACTTAGAGTAATATGGCCATGTTGACAATCTTTAACAGTCATCCAACCAACATTATACATATTAAAAACTGACCAAAATCCTTCACATCTAGTCAAGAAATTACAGCCTGGAGAGAGTATGGAATTTTGAAATGTCAAGAGTGTTTAGCAAGAGTTACATGCTTTTTTTGTCTCCTCCCCGTCTCTCTGTCTGGCCTGTGTAGGAGATCATGGACCGAATCTATAAGAATGTGATGACCAAAGTGGAGGAGATGAGCAGCTTTCAGAAGACGCTCTTTGTGCTGGCCTACAACTACAAGATGGAGCAGATCTCCAAAGGCTACAACACGCCTCTCTGTGACAGGTAACACACACCACACACACACATATACTGTATACATGGGCTGGATCTAGAGCGAGGCTCCTTCTATTGACTACCTTCACTCCCCCTAAGTCGATACATTAGCGAACATTAACCTACATGGCTAATCTTAACCCAGCCCTAATTCTTAACCTAACCCTTTTAAACACTCACACACAGAAAGTGCTGACATTCAACAGGGAATGATTCTCTAGCACATATGAATCATTGCATAGTATTGATTTAATATTGCCTTTGGAGTGGCCAAGAATCAATATCTGGATTCCATATAGATTCATCACTAACTTTGGAATGGTCTGAATGACTTGCTGCATTTTTGTCTTGGGTGCCTCTACCCTTAGTCACTCTCATAACTCTTTTCTCCTCCACTTCTCTCCCTTTCCTCTCTACATCTCTACATCTCTGTGCTGTATATTTTGTCTTATTTCTCTCCTTTCCCCCTCAGCATCGTGTTCAAACGGGTGCGTTCGCTGTTGGGAGGGAACACGCGGGTGCTGCTGTCTGGCGGAGCTCCCCTCTCAGCTGCCACCCAGCGCTTCATGAACATCTGTCTGTGCTGCCCTGTGGGGCAAGGCTACGGCCTGACAGAGACCTGCGGAGCTGGCACCATCAGTGAGAGTAAGAGAATGGCTTTAGGGAGAGGAATGAGGGAGGGAGAGGAATGAGGGAGGGAGGGAGGGAGGGAGGAAATGTGAGAAAGAGAATGTTTTTTTCTGCCCAGTGGGAAATGAAAAGAGAAGCAATTAAAAAGACCGCATATTTGATGTGCAGTTATTGCCTACATTTGCCATGGTAACACAGTAGTGTGTGTTGGTGGGGTATTTTTTCAGTTTGGGACTACAGCACAGGACGAGTGGGCGCTCCGCTAGTTTGCTCAGAGATTACACTCAAGGACTGGGAAGAGGGTGAGTTGGATGGGAACGACCCAAATGTACAGAGAGAGTGAGAGAGATAATAATGATATCTTTAATGTTTTATCTTTTTTTATTAATAAGTTCTGTGCTTCTCCAGGTGGTTACTACAGTACAGACAAGCCCAACCCACGGGGAGAGATTGTGATTGGCGGACCCAACGTAACCATGGGTTACTACAAGAACGAAGCCAAGAACCGCGAGGACTTTTTTGTGGATGAGAATGGCCAGCGATGGTTCTGCACCGGAGACATTGGAGAGTTCCACCCTGATGGATGCCTCAAGATCATCGGTGAGGAATAATAAACTAGTGTGTGTGTGCGTGTGTGTGTGTGTGTGGTATAGGTGATACGCCAGTTAGGATTCTAAAGTGTGTTCTCTCCCTGTAGACCGTAAGAAGGACCTGGTGAAATTGCAGGCGGGCGAGTACGTCTCTCTAGGAAAAGTGGAGGCTGTTCTGAAGAACTGCCCGCTCATAGACAACATCTGTGCCTATGCCAACAGGTAAAACCCTGCACATACTCTCTCCGTCTCTTCCTGTCTCTCTCTGTTTCTGTAGTTCACCTCTTGATCTCTTTCTCCCTAATGCTGCTAAAACTGCAACTTACAAAACAAAAAAAAGCTAACTTGTGGACCATCCTGTTCCTGTTTTTCAGTGACCAGTCGTACGTGATCAGCTTCGTGGTGCCCAATCACAAGCAGCTCATGGCGATGGCGGAGCAGAGGCAGGTGAGAGGCAGCTGGGAGGAGATCTGCAACAACCCTGAGATGGAGAGAGAGGTCCTCCGCATCATTACTGAGGCTGCCGTCTCAGGTAGGGAGAAGAATCCTTCCATCTCTCTACTTAGCTTTTATTCTGTTTCTTTTCCTAGCACTTGCATCTTACATCATTCTATGGTCACAGGAATATTGTAGGGGCACTAAGGTCCTGACCTTTGCACCCCTTATTTTTGCTTGAAATTGCATACACTACCAGTCAAAAGTTTGGACACAAGTAATTTTCTTTATTTTTACTATTTTTCACATTTTATAATAATAGTTAAAGACATCAAAACTATGAAATAACACAAATGGAATTATGCAGTGACCAATAAAAGTGTTAAACAAATCAAAACTATCTTATATTATAGATTCTTTAAAGTAGCCGCCCTTTGCCTCCATGGAAAGGCAAAGACTTTGGAAAGAAATTCATACATAGGAATCAACTTCACTATTTATATTTGTCTAAGAAACACATGTCAAGCATTTAAGCATAAGCCTTTAGATTAAAATGGCTTTAAGAAAAAGAAAAACATAGTACATTCAATCAGGTGTGTCCACACTTTTGACTGGTAAGAATTGAAGCCTTTTCTACTGTTGCACTCATTGTAAGTCGCTCTTAGATGAGAACATCCGATAAAACAACATAAACCAAAGCGATGCAAATTGAGGTCCTGTCTATCAGGTTAGCAATTCAGCCATGGTGCAATAGTGTCTCCTGCCTTTCTACCACACTTTGTTTTTACACTGGTATCTGTCATTCTGACTTGTGGTTTTTCTCTGCCCCGAGCAGCCAAACTGGAGCGGTTTGAGATCCCCAAGAAGATCCGCCTGAGTGCTGAGGCCTGGACACCAGAGACCGGCCTGGTCACCGACGCATTCAAACTGAAGCGCAAGGAGCTCAAATCACACTACCAGGAAGACATTGAGAGGATGTATGGTGGAAAATAACACATAGACACACTACAGCACACGCATACACACACGCATATACTTACACACATGCACAAGGAGCTCAGAAGCCGCTACCAGGACTATTTGGAGAGGAATTGATGGATACAGGTAAAACACACACACACACATGCATTAATACAGACACACAAAGCAACCCAAGCACCACCTCCTCGGCTTCCCTGCGACCAGCTTCGATCAAAGGGGGGGAAAACACTTGAATCCAGTTCAGAACTCTCTGTCAAGACCAAAAGGCAGAAGGGCCCTTACAGGTAGCCGACCAGCCAGACGCTCCTCTCTGACGGTTTTAGCCCTTTGGGTTGCTATGACGACCAAGGCGGCACATGAAGTTTAAACGTCTGCGCGACTCGAGATGTGAGAAATGTCACGCCGGACGTATGTGAATCGATGTCAGCGCGCCCTCTCCTCTGCTTTTCTCCCTTCCTCCTTCCTCCCCTGCTCTCTGGAGCCTTCCACCAGTTTAGCATGGTCCTGGACTTTGCTTGTAGTGCAGATTCGTGGTAGGGAAAGGGGCGGCATGACCGGGGCCTGGAAGAGGGATCCCTCCTGGGCTTTAAGTCAACATTCAGGTTGGAATCGATGCAGGGATCTCTTTTTATCTTTAAATGATGTGGTGATGGGTTCTTTTTAATCTTTGTCACTATGTTCTCTTTTGTTTTAATTTGGTTTGTCATCTCTGAAACACATTTTATGAGGATCATGTCGAGTATCTTGTTGTCTCTGAGGAATCAGTGTCGCAAAGCCATGAGAGATTGAACGTTAAGATGTTTTTAAATGTTTTTATTACTGTTATTTTATGGTTGTATTACTCTGAGGGGTTTTTATTTCTTTACTCTCCTGGTTTTTTTATTATTGGCATTTTGTTTCTGCTTTTTGGACTTTAATGAGCTTTGTTTACAAGCTTTCGTCTTGTTCCCCTCATTTGCCTGTGTCCCAAAGTTTGTATATCTGAGTGTGTGTTTACTGACTCGACTAGTTGAAGCAGTCCAGTCTGGAGTCCCTTCTGCTCTCGGCCTTTGCAACAGGGTTGAACGTCAGTGGGAAAGGCATCCATGGGTTGCAGTCACCAGCCTCCATTTCGCATCTCTGCCCTCTGTCCTGAGCTTCATTTCCTCCACATCTGACCGGCCCCTGGATGCCTCGCGACCTCTGTCCTTTTTGTTCTTTTTCTGGATTCCTTTGGTTCTTTGTGGGTACATTGACGTAGCCCTACCACATCTGCCACGTATTCCTCCAGTCATGACCGATGCACCGTATGGATGTCTCCAAGGGAACTACGCCTACCCCAGAAATGTAGTAACATTAGTTAGCTGTGCATTTAGGCATTCATTGGTTGCTCTCCCAATTACTTTTGGTACAACTGTACATGTTCTCCTTTTTTTCCATAGGTCTAGTTACTGTTACTTTTATCTATAAATATGAAATGCAAATTGAATGTGCAATATTTATACACAAATTTTAAACTAAAGTATGTAGGAAGGAGAAACGCACAGATAGCCCCTCCACAGTGTATGAATGTTTGGGCCTGTTACTTTCCACTTCAATGTATAAAGGAAAGCCTGTAGGAATAGAAGCATAGGAATACATGTAGGTTTAAAGAAGAGAAGAGAATGGTAGACAGACACTGATAGGGAAGTCTAGATGTAGCCCATTTGTAAAGGATTCAAACGTACTGTGGTAAATGACTTCATGTTCTGAAAGACTGTAAAGTGAAAATCTAATATTTGGCATTGTAAAAATTGCATGATAAAGAAAAATGTGCAACTTTACCAAAGCACTTGAATATATATAGATATATATATATATATATACAGTATATACAGTATAGAGAGAGATATTTGAATGGCACTCCAGTCGAACAATTGAATATGAAACATAATTCCTTATGAATACACTCCATATGTAAGTGTGAGAATATACAGTATAAGCTCACGCAGACATGAAATCAAGGACTTTTTCATACATAGGGTGCATAAACATTACTTCATCCTCAGATTGGTTTTTATGTGTATGATTCTGTATTCTCACAGCTGCCCTTTTGGTATGCAAGTCCTGCTTTGCTTATACAACACACCTATAGCATTATTAAAGGTACAGTCAGGCACACTAACAACTTCTCTTATCAGATGTCTGATAGCTTAATGCAGAAGGGTTATTTTAGCATGTAAAAATGACAGTGCTGTCATGATGAACTGGGAACCCATTCTTCCCTTCCTGTGTTTTTTTTTTTTTTTTTTTTACATTTCTCTCTCTTGGCATTTCAGTAGAAAGTCAATACCTTACTGTCCTATTTGCTGCTTTCCTCTGCCTGGCTAGAGGTGGCTAGTTGCCTTCTGACACACATGAGTTGTCTTCACGGGTCATAAGAATGTGAAGTGCTCCCCGTGTTTCGCTAATGAGGACGCGCATGCCATGTCTTAGTAGTGACATCCATCTGACCTACTGACTTCACTATGGACAAGGCAAAGAGGGTGGATGGTGTAAAGATGAATTCCGCCACTCCTATTGTTTTTACTCGCATTGTAAATAGGTTGGGAGAGGAGAGAACGATGATCAAAGTTCATTAAAGCTACCAGTTGTACAGGTGTAAAACCTCTTTCGAACCTATTTAATAATCTTTGTTATTGACCAGTTTTTGGGGTCTCCTTGTTTTGTGTGGGTAAGTGGCCCAGCGAGGTGGGCTATTGCAAGTGTCTCCTTCCTTATTTATTTGTAATTTGGCCTTGAAAATTCTGTTATGAAAATAAAAGTTTGTGTTGTAATTGGTGCTTGTTTGGCTCCTTCTTTTTTGGAGGTGTATGCATGTGTGCGTGTGTTGAACACCTGAACACATTCTGTCAGGCACAACGTGTGACTAATACGATCAGTGACTTGATTAGAATCATGTCCTGAAACCAGAGTTTCTATGGCAACGAAGGCCAGTGTGTGTGTGAGAGAATCTGGTTTGTGAAAGAGTGTGTGTGGACTGTGATGTGTGGCGCATCGACGCAAACAGAACATGCAGTTCTGGGAGTCAACCTCCTATCAGAGCTTGTAAACAAAGGTTTTTTCTTTCAGTGTTTCCACAAGACATCGCACCATACACCTGTGAAATAATTTCATTTATGACACAAATAAACTTGTCTCCCCGCTCCCTCAACTTCCACCTGCTAGCAAACAGCATGTTGGTACAATGATTGTGTTTCTTGGGACAAAGACGAACATCAATTCTTCTTGGAAACCTAGCCCTGATCCTATATCGTTGTTGGTGTCAACAATACTCTGCGTGGGTAGCACTAGTTATTGAAGGCAAACTGAAGAGTCCATATTATTATGTGTATCCTGATAGATTACATTCAATTCCTAATCAGTAATTGCACTATGACTGAAACACTGTAGCCCCACTACTGGCTTTGTTTCCACCTTGATTCATTTGATTGGTGACATTTCTTCTTTTTCAAATTGAGTTTTTCTTAACAAGAAAACACTGAAGTTAACCCGACCTGTAATTTCAATTCCAGTGGGTTATGGAAGATGCAAAAAGCTTATTTTCCAACCAACCCTTAAAACTGTACAGTCAATATACCTAAATATACCTAAAAGTTGCATTGCCATTGGCTTCAAAGTTACGATACGAAGATAATACAAATTACAATGCAATCAAAGCTCAGTGCCCAACATCCATCCCTGTTCTCTTTAGGAAGAAAAGCAATTGACTCGCTCGCCTCATTGACTATAAGAACCTCCCTTGGTGAAAAGGCGATCGGAAAGAACATGGGTGGTGAAAAATCAGTCCGCTGGTTCTATCAGCATATCACTAAATATGAAGCAGTGAAAGGCAAGAAGAAAACTGAGAGACAAGTGCCTTTTCTCTCCCCTCCTCTCCCTCCATCCAACCCTATGGGACCAGTGTGTGAGTCAGAGGCATAATGCTCCCTGCATTAGCCCACTGATTCTGACGCACGCACACACACACACACACACACACACCAGAGTGGCTCGACCACAAAGACAACAACGGCACCAAGCAGCACAAAACTGAAGGACATCTTCCACACTGTATGAATGTGGTTTTGTGTGTGTGTGTGTGTGTGTGTGTGTGTGTTCTTCTGTGCTTGTCACTCTTTACTCTCTACCTCTTCATTCCAACTTTTTTCTTCCTCCTCTCTCACTCTCTCTCTCCCTCTCTATTTATGACTCAGAAGTGCTCAAAAACTTTTATCTGTGTTTGTGCTGTATGCGCACGCTCCAGTGTGAGCCAATAAGCCATATTGGAGTTTACCCAAGGATGAGCTGAGCTGAACTGGAGCTGCCTCACAACCCTGGAGAGGTGGGTGTTGGCTGGCGAAACCGAGAATAATTACATCTGAGGCTGAAAGCGGCGGTATTACAGCTAGGACCGGAACTGAGATATGAAGCAGAAGGTTGCGGTGTATTGTTTGAAGGGATGGTGCTGGAATACATAAGGCATACTAAGCTACTGTAGGGTCCAGGGCTTAGGCTGGGTCTGAGCTATGGTGCTTGGATGTGGGGTGACAGCTAGGCAAGTGGAGAGGAAAAGGTGAGGTGCGCTAGACTGAAACTCAAGCACCAAAGATCCGAAGGAGGCTCTGGGTTATCTTTTCCCTGCCCTATCTTTTATACAGGCCTCTGTGTTTACAAAGCGCCCACTTAAAATGTCATTCTTGTATGTTTTTTTGTATCAAGATATTTTTACCGTCACATCATTAGAGTAACTAGTAGGGATGGGACGATATATCGAAATTCAGTATATCGCAATACAAAAATGTGACTATATGTATCCTGGGGCAGAAAAATGAATCGGTATATTAGCTCCATTTAATCCTGCTGTAGTAATCACAAATGAGACGGCTTGCCCATCACAATTTCACCAGCTCTCCATCCAAATGATATTATTTGCACTTTGTAATGACATTTTTAAATTGTTGTTTACATTCTAACAAGCCAATGCCATTGCTAGAAATATTTGGGTCTCAGAAATAAACATAATTCTGCACAGTCAGACTTTGATGTCATTGAACTTTTGTTTATTACATCGCATCGTGGCGTGAATCGTATCGTGAGATAAACACATCGTCCCATCCCTAGTAACTAGTACCTTAATTAAACAGGTGACCCTACCCCTCTGTCCAATATTAAAAGTACTTTATGTAGGAGTGCCTTTCTTCCTTTTTAGTTGACTCCGTGTTCCCCATAACGTGTGCAGCCCTGCTGATTTTGTTATTGGTGGAGCTGTACTGAGCCAAGCTGACCTTTGGCTGTGCTTGGTAACACTGCGCGGCGCCAGGCACCGGCTTGCCTTGGCTCGGCTCGGTCCGGCTGGGTCATCGTGATGCACTCGCAGCGAGGGCCAAAGTGGAGGTGGGCAGCGTGTGTGAGGTCTGGTAACGAGCCTGAGAGAGGAGAAGAACCAGGGAAAGGGGGGGGCGAGGATGGGAGGGATGGAGAGGCAGAGCTGGGGAGAGGCAGCAACTGATACGTCTGGGCGATGACTCACCGATGCTGGGTATTTATAGCATCAAAGAGGGGGGTGGGGTGGGGGGAGGGTGGCGAGTGGTGTGGGGGTGGAGGAGTGAGGGGGCAAGCGGTTTGGGATGACAGCCAGGGCAGCAGCATCACACTGCCAACAGGGAGTGGTGGAGAGAGAGAGAGAAAGAGCGAGAGACTGCAGAGATAAAGCATGGGTTGAAGGAAGGAAGGGAAGAGGAGAAAGGAGAGAGGGATGGGAGGGAGGCAGGGACAAAGCAGAGGAGGAGGAGGAGGGAAAACAGGCAACGAGAGGGAGGGGTGGAGGGGTAGGTGAATGAGACTGAACGCAATGGACAGATGAGAGGGATGAACTGTGAAGAAAAGGGAGGAGAGGCAAAAATAGAACAGGGCTCGCGAGAGAAGGAGCATATTTGAGTGTATATCTCACCACAAAAACAATTCCCCAGCATGCACTGGGTGTGGCACACTGCAGTCAATGTACAGCTCAGTGACGGCTGTGTTGTTCGCATACATGTGTGTACACTTCAGTAAATAGCAGGCCTATGGACAGATGCCACCATCCACACATACGTACTGAGATATAATGAGACATCTCCTGTGCGGTCAAGTGTCTGTGCCACCAACACCATCACACAGTCATTGGCTCACACACACACACACATGCAGAATACGCATGCACACAAACACACACTAGCCTACAGTCTCACACCGAGACGCTGGCTGTCCAGATGGAGCGATGTGGAGGAGGACAGGGAAAGGTGGCTTTAATGAACACAAAAATCACCGCAGTTGCCTAGACACTGAACATCCCAAGCAGTTTATACGTATATACATAGGACCATTCTTTACAGGCTCATCCAATCAGGGAGTGAACAGAGCAGCTTTGAAGATTTACCCAGCATCATTATAATGCGTGAATGCACTCACACCTTTTTTCTTAGACATAATGTGAAGTATTTCTCAATGGTAGGAGTGGGTTCTTTGAGATATAGGTGTACCATAAAACAGACAGATAAATAAATGAATTTGGTAATTTGTGCTAATTGGCACATGTTCAGCTTTAGGGAAATGTCATTCCCCCAACATCGTTACCTCCCTGGTGGACCTTTGTTTCTCATTACGCTTGACACTATCTTTGGCAAGATTTCTTCATCAAAAAACACATCCTGCCTCTGCCTCTGGTGACGTCAGCCAGTGCGTCACACTGCGTCCCTCACCGTAGACACTAACATATGCGCATGTGTGCTCCTATACACACGCACGCATAAAAATACACACACACACACACACACACACACACACAGAACCACACAGAAAGTATCTTGAATAGGGATGAGTCAGACATAACCAAGGTGAACACACACACACACACACATTAATATGCTCAGGAGAGAAAAGCAGGGGGTATGGAGGGGAATAAAAACAAGCGAAAAAGAGCAAAATAGAGGTTGACGGGTTACTGGGAGGAGGAGTGAGCGAGAGAGGAACTGAAGCGAAGATAACTGAACATGAGTTCTGGAACGATAGGAAAGAGTGAAGCAAGCTGGCAAAAGAAGGGGTGATGCGATGAGAGAGAGAGAGCGGGGACGAGTTCTAGGATGTTGGAGGCAAGCAAGTGGCTGAGAAGCAAAATGGTGACAACAATGTGGGGAAAAAAGAGAGGTGGATGAGAATGTAAAAGTGAACTTGGGAGAGGAACCAAATGACAAAATTGTAAGCTTTAATTTATACGAGCGCTTTGAATGAGAGGTGATGGAGGAAATGAAAAGATGAGCATTAATGGAGGAGGAATAGAGGCACAGCTGGCAAACTCAGTCTCATTAATGCAGGGAAATTCAGCCCACTCCCACAGGTCTTCTGTTGGATTCCTCTGGCATTATGTGGACATGTGCCCTTTTCAAAAAGGCTAAGTGCGTATAGGCTCGCCACCCTCTTTCCTTTCCTACGCTCCTTCAGTTTCCCTCTCTCCTCACCACATTGCCCAAGACAGCACCCTTCTCCTCTTCCTTATTTCTGCTCTCTCCTCCTCCATCCTAATGGCTCAGACAGCACATCCCGGCCCTAATCACCCCCATCTATGTTCCCCATTAAAAACCACCATCCTCCTGAAGACGAGGACCGCGCTTTGCCGCGGTAATTGGCACAAGTGGGGGGAGCGAGCCGAACGTGGGGGACAGCGGACAGAGAAAAAGGGAAAGAATGTAAGCTACCAAGAAAATGACGAGCCCGAGAAACAAAGACGTCTGGAGGGAGGGAGGGAGGAAGAGGAGGATGGCGACGGGTGGGAAGGGGGTGAAGGTGGAAATGGATGAGAGGTTGTGAGGCAGCATCACCATGGAGACGTTAGTTCAAAAGAAGGTGAGCCATGACAACGTGTGTGCTATTCTCTCCCCACCTCCTGATGATGGGTGGGAAGAGGGAGGGAGAGGCAGATGAAAACAAACAAAAGGAAGCGAGGGGAGAGCTATATCACATGTGCCCTCCCACCCTGTCACCTTTCCCTCTCTTTCAGCATGATCATCTTATCAAGCTTTTATGCGGATTGGTTTCACAGCGTAATACATTTGAATGTAACGCCATTCGAGAAGGAATCCAAAGCTGAAACGATTAAACTGAAGTGCTCACACTTTTCTAACCTTGGCTTCGTGCTTGGAGTCGTGCATCCTTGAGCTGACATGAATGTATAAATGGAAGAATCCCGAACACACACAAAGGATTAAGAAGCCTTGAGATGGAGCTTTGTGAGTCTCTGTGTGTGTGTGTGTGTCTTGTGCATGTGGCTGTGAGTGCTTGCGTGTGTAATCGCACGCATGTGAGCATACGGGTGTGTGTTTCTGTGCCGTTATGAGTTGTGAGGCGCACAAGCCTTTATTGAGCCGATTCCTTACAGCTTTGACTGACATGAAGGTAAACAGAAGCAGTGTCCCTATTCACTGCTGTGGCTGTAGACATCTAGAGGAGGAGGAGGAGAGGGAGAGATATTGGCAGAGGTTATGAAATGATCAAGGAGAAGCAATTAGAGAAAAGGATGGAGAGAGAGAGAGAGAGAGAGAGAGTAACTAAACACAGGAGTGTGAAAAAGGAAACAGAGATAGACAGTGACAGTGGCACCAAGCACATTTCATCCAATTACTATGATTTCCCTTCTCTCCTGATTTAATGCTCCAATGTGGCAACACACAGTACATATATACTGTATGCACTACATAGTGTATACAATACATACACACACACACACACACTCATCTCTATCTATCTATCATCTAACTATATCTATATATCTATATATAGCTGCAGTATAATCTAGACAGACAGTCCTGAGATCTAAATTTAAAAAAAAAAAAGCCTTTGGCCTTTATCCTCTTAAAAATGAGATGGATGGGGGGAACGAGCGGAAGTATAAGTTAGAAATCGAGCCTACGTGATGAAATTTAATTAAATGTTGATTAAATATTGACTCTGGGTAAATGTTGTAATGAAGAGATGATGCTCTGTTGCATCTGTAAAGGAAACATTGTTAGGCGAAGTAAAATATAGCAGCTTAGCAACGGCAGCAGAACACCCACCACTGCTAATGTGTCTGGTGTTTTGCATTTGTGAAGCAACTGTGTAGGTCTGAACGGAACAATGCTCACAGACAGCACATGGCGCGCCCTGGAGAGAAATCACAGATTCAGCCAGTGAATCTGCTGCCACAGGGACCTGCTGGGAATTGAGTTTAAAACCCTCTGATCCATCACAGAGAATAATCATAGTGCCCAGGGGGGCGGGGGGGGGGGGGCTGGCATAACATAAACAAAGACAGATACATAGATAGACTCACAGAAAGAAAGAAAGATAGACAGACAGCCACCACACGATATGAAATGCCTTTAAATGACAACAGAATCGACATGGAATCTAGTGCTTCTAGTCTAGTCTAGTTTCTTAGAGAAATACCTAATTCCCACTAAAATGCTAATTCCCACTGATGCATGAGGAAATCCACTGCGGAGAAGTTTGTACAAGCATTTGTTTTCAGTTTGTTATGATGCACGATCACTTACTCACTCACACTCACAATCACATCAACCATATGACAAGTTATTTTTAGTAGACGGTGTGGCAATGATATACGCAGCATTTAAGAGGCTTACCCTACGGACACACACATGAAAATAAGTGTGTGTGTGTGTGTGTGTGTGTGTGTGTGTGTGTGTATGCGTTTGTGTCAGCTGGACAAATATTCCCTTAATCTAGACATGAAAGCTCTAAAACTGCTTTCTCTCTTCTCTCTGTGTACAACATCCATTACCTTAACTTTTATCTCATTTGATTTGAACTGCACTAGTTTACTTTTAAGTCTTTTATCTTTTGTATCTCTTGTCTGTACTTTTGCACTTTTTAATTGTAAATCTTTTACCTTTACTGTATTTTTATCACCCTGTAAAGCACGTTGAATTGCCCCAGTGTATGAAATGTGCTATACAAATAAAGCTGTCTTGCCTTGCCTTGCCTCCACAGTATAAGTATGAGAGTTTCATCAATCAATGCCCCGGGCCACATGATGAGCTGAACATTTGAATTCATCTTCATGTAGCCCTCGCGCTTTTGCTCATTTTCAGTAGTCCACCCTGGGATTGATAGCAGAAAATGAGCTCATTCCGTCAAACATTAATTTCCTAATGAGGACGCAACAGAACGTAACCTTTGAATGATTGATACTGCAGCGCGTTGGCTGTCGTGACCTCCGGACTTACTGATGTCCCTCGGGGTGGAGGCTGTGTTTTTTATGAATGGAGAGATGTGATGTCAGAGGAATGATGCTGTGGGATTATACAACACATCTTTCTAACAACGCCACTCTCTCTCTCTCTCTCTGTTGCTCTCTGTGATTCACACTCTTCTCCTCTCTCCCTTTTCTGAACACACACACACACACACACACACACATACGCCCAGAGGAACTTAAACAGACAGCGGCAGCCAATGTCACCAAGCAGACGGATGTGTCTGTTAACATCAGGAGGCTCTGTGTTGCTCCTTCTCCCTGGAGAGCAGGCAGCTGACGACAAATATAAGACAAAGGCACCTCCCAACATCGTCGAGGTCTCCTCCGCATGAGATACTGTATGTCAGGCACTAATGAGGGCGGAGTGAAGAGATAAAGTGGGCACTCTATTCTGCTACTACTTGTGAAAGGATGGCGACATGGTCTAAGTAAGGGGCACGTGATGCGATTGGACGTGCAGTGAAAATGAGGGGGCAGAGCAGGGCTGAATTTGAAGAGCACTTAGATATGGGGTGTCAGAGGGCAGCGAGTGAAATAGCGGGAATAACTTTAGGGGGCATGTGGGAGCCTTGGGAAGTTGCTGGAGCATCAGTGGGGATGACATCATCTTAATCTATGGAGGATTACTAACAAAGAAAAATGAATGAATGAAAAGCATGAAAAAACATCCACGAATGAGCTAACCACAACTATTCCTGAGTATTCCAATGCAAATATTGGAAGTAAAGATTTTATTGATTCATTTTAAAGCAACAAATGACCCCAGTTTATTTTACGGAGGCCTATACCTTCCTATGGACATAAGCTTCATCTTAGATCTACATATAAAGCTCTTTTGACTGTTCCAAAGTCTAAATATGTCTAAAATGAAAAGGTGATCAAGCAACTGGGATCAGGGCAATAACCTTCCTATAAGGATAGAGATCATAATAAGCAAGGGAATCTAATAAGTTTTATGAATGGAGTGGAATCAGTAGCAATCTTGTTATAGCTGAGAGTTTGTTGATATTTCTTTATTATTCACAGCACCTTGTAACTTTGTCCACAGAGTGCTAGACATGTAGCCGTTATGATGAAGACTGTTGTTGCTGTATTTGTTTAATAAATCTCTGATCTCACACTAGTCATTGACATGGTGGCCACCGGCTGATTGATGGCGATAGACGCGTCTAAGTGCTTGATACGGCTTTGATCTCACCAGCAACTTTGTCTTCACCCAACCGTGACCTTTTCCCGGCGGGTCTCCTGTTGTGGCCCCTTTATCTTGTCGCCCCGCGGAGTGCCGGAGCTTTGGCCCCCAGCCGAGAGGGCGTTTATCACCATCTCTGTCCGCAGAGAGAGGGCTGAACTGCGACAGCAACTCCGTGGTGGTTTTAGCCTATGAGTCATCGCTGGCGGGTTTAACTCCTCGTCTGCCGCGACGACTAACTGAATCAGATAAGGTTTGGCCGTGATGGTGCAGCTGCATGTTGGTCTACACCCTGATGAATCAAAATGCGCTATTGCGAATGGGTCATTTTCAGCACACCCACGTCTAGTGTGGGACAACACACGTTTGAGTTGATTTGATCACATGGATTCATAAAAACATATGTTGTGTCAACATCTGTTCGTATTTACAGACGTTGCGTTAAAAAGGGGAAATAAATGTGTAGTTCCAGATTAAACACGTGGAACTCATTTTTTGCTGTGTTCGTGCATGGTGAATCGTTGAAATAGCCTGATGAATGAATGGGTATTCACGTAAAATATCGCTCACATTACTGGGAGATAAAGGCTGCAACCCTGAGGCCAGTGTATCTGCATCTAGACTTTAAAAGATCTCTCCAGTCAATGTAGAGAGCGGCACTGTGCAACAGACGGCATCGAGAGCTATTTATAAACACACTGGGCTCCTTAGCATGCCATATCATAAACCTAAATCATTTATATGGATTTCTTACGACGGGCTATTGCGTGTGTCCTGCGATGACGCGGAAGTCAGGTGTTGCCTCATATAACGGGGGAGCTGTCCAAGTGCTGAAAACAGAACAGAACAGTAGCGCTCCAGAGGAGATGCCATACACCTTCACTGCTGTTTGAGCTTCATTGCCAAAGGTAAGACACACATTCCCATAAGCATTTGTTGATTTGTACCTAAAATCAATATCCAGATGTATCGGATTGGAAGATAGTCTCTAGTCTCTACATTGGCTTATCGCAGATCTTGGGAATTTATGGTTGAACCTTATCAGTGTGATAAAACGCATTATCAACAAGCGGAGAGTGATAGTAATGAGGATTTTGTTACCAATTAAACTACCTAATTAAAACCGTTGGGTTTTCCAATGGAGGTTTATGTTGTGAAGAGGAAATCGGATGCTGAGGTTGCCCATAACAACGCGGGGAGTGACTCATCCAGCGATGTAGACTGTATCACTTAAAGCACGGCATCGTAGCATTCAATTTGCCAAGCGTAACTCCCTGACAGCCATACAAATCCTCTTTCAAAACAGACTCACTTAGGCTATGCTTATACCCGTGGCTATCAAGTGAGTTATTTGCCAAAATAATTGCGACAAACATATCCTCCTGGATTAGGATAATTTTGGTTTTGCAGTGCTGAAAGCTGTCACTAACATTTCATGCTTACTCTTTTAATCAACAGGTAATAGCCTATAATGCTGCATTTCCACCTCAAGTTGCCCGCCGGGGGAGCCGTGGTCCTGCTCGCCTTCCTCCTCCATGACTGCGCCGTGCAGGCTGCGTCTCTCCCCCGCCACCACAGGCTCCGAGGCGGGGAGAGTGAGGGTCCGCCGGCTGCCTACCCACCCAGCTCCGACATGATCAAAGCCCTGGAGTACATTGAAAACCTGAAGCAGCGGAACGGGGGCCGACAGGAGCCCGTGGATTACGACGAAGTGGACAAGTTCCGCGTCCTGCTCCAACTAGCCTCGCTCCAGGACGAGGGCGCCGGGGACCGCCAGTCTCCCCCCGCCGCGCAGAGACCGGACGTTTCCGCTGATCAGCTGGTGAAAGCCCTGCTCAAGTCTCTCCAGGACCAGGCCGGGAGAGACGCCAGGCCCAGTCCCGCAACGGCGCCCAGGAGCGACCGCCGCACATACAGGCACCGCACCAAAGACACCGGCAGCCCCGGCAACCCCGGCACCGCACCGGTAGACTACGGTAATTTCCCCAGACCCCACAAGAAATACCCGCTGATGTTCGAAGACGAGGAGAACAGAGACGCTTACAAACGGGCCACGGAGGATCTGGACGAGCAGTACACTCCTCAGAGCCTCGCCAATTTACGCTCCATCTTCGAAGAGCTGGGGAGGATGCCCACCACCACCGGCCAGAAGAGAGACGTCTTCGGGGACGACGAGGATGAGGACGAGGACATGTTCAGCCTCAGGAACCTGGCCTACGAGGATGTGGCCGGAGGAGAGGACTGGGTACCCGTGGAGGAGAAGGAGGAGACCGAGGAGGTGGTGAACGGGAGCCACGAAGAGATGGACAGGGCGCTGAGTGACGCAGCTGACCAGGAGGAGGTGGAGAGAGAGGAGATGCAACGCCGCGCGAGCCAGAACCAAGAGGAGGCTGACGATGACACTAAGCTGGTGGATTACTACCTTCTGAAGGTGCTGGAGATGAGCGACCAGACACAGAAGAGAGATAAGACCGGAGAGCAGAAAAAGAGACTGATCCGCCCCTCCCTTGTGGATCCTCGGACAGTGAAAGAGTTGCTGGAGCTCTCCCTAAAGCTCCACGTCCCGCCCCAGGACCTAATCGATATGGTGATCACAGAGGAGCTCAGAAAGCTACACCGCCACCCCCAAGCCGCCACTCACTACAGGACCGGCCAGACGCCCAAGATCAGATACTTCAGCCGCAGACTGCCGCTGAAGAGCAAGACCGTCCCCGAGGACATGGACAGAGAGGACTTTTTAGACATCATCGGCGTAGAGACTATCAGTAACGAGTATCCCGTGATGCAGAGACCCGTGAAGCCCGCTTCATCCCCGGACAGAGTCCCGGTGGCGTCCGCTCCAGCCGCAAACCCTGCACCGGCTCCAGCTAAAATCGCATCTCCCTCTGGTCGCAGGGAGAACTTATTTTTATCCGAGCTCAACAAGATGCCGCTGAAACGGCAGACAGACGTCGGCGACGGCGATGACGACGATGATGTGGAAGACGAGGTGACGACCTACCTGGCCGCCAAAATCCTCACAGAGTATCCCAATACGATCGCCAAGCGGGACACCCAGGCGCAGCTGAGGGGACAGTTCCCGTACGAGCTGTACGAGCAAGCCATGAAGGATTACTTAGGGCAAGTGGACACTGATAGAAGCCCGGTGGCCAAGAGGGAAACCGAGGTCGCCACAGAGGAGCGGGTAAACCCCACAGAGACGCAGGGGAAAGAGGAGATAGTGGCCAAGACCTCCGCTCCACAGACCGCGAATGAAGAGGAGGAGAAGGAGCATCGTGGGAAGCCAGTGGCTGGGATGTAGCCTGTCCCCCTGCAAGACGCACGACATAATGAATATAATGTTTATACTGTCTCAAAAATAACCAGTCTGGTGGACGTGATCTAGTTTACATTACCAATTTCTATTATATGAAATACAGCCGGCATTATCAATATCACCCTAACGAAAAAGAACTATAGCAATCCTATAATACATTTTAGAATGATACTATACCATTATCACACTCCCCATAGGAATATTATAGTGATACTGTAGGAAATTGAGAAAAATATGATAAAGTATGATAATGTCTATAAAATCACTTCCCTGTAGGAATAGCCTACTATAGGAATATTATGGGGATTTTTCGTTAGGGCAGCGTGCTGAGCTAAGAACGAGTGTTGTTGTGACTCGTGATATATTCAGGGTTCGTGGATTTAATGTTATAATTATGGAAACATTATTTACAAATCTAAAGATTAGACCGTCGCCTGCCTTCCAACCCTTTCATACTGCGAAGCTCTGTATTGTTGGCCTACCAGTTGTTGTGCTATATATGCTCATTTTTAAACCATTTTGTACATGTTCAATAATGTGTGATGAATCAGAGATAAATAAAGCATCAGCGGTATTATTTTTCTTCTTGCTGAGTTGTGTTGCCTTATTAAATCACACAATGCACTAACAAACCGCCAGGGTTTATAAGCAGAGGAAACAGCTTTGAAGAAAATCAAGAAACTGTTTTTGATATGCGGGTAAACAATGAATTCCATGAACTTGGACGGCTCAAGTCGATACAGAATGAATCATCAAATACACGACAAAGAACAAGAGTCAAAGCAGTTAAGTTATCAAAATACATATTTTAATCAGAGGCTTCAACATCACAAATTGCACGTTGTATAAAAACAGTGATATTCACACCCACACTAGCAACCGCTCCCTTTTAAGACTAATGGTCCCACCCGTGCCACGCTGTGGAATAGGTTATCTAGGCTACATAAACACAGTGAATAATTTTACATGAGCAGTTTCATTCCAAAATTAGATATCCACTATTTGAGTGAAAAACGACTTCTCTTACAAAATATTTGCTGGCATGAAAGGTAAGCCCATTATGGGTTAATATTGAAGTTATGAGTCATCTTAAGACCATCAGTTAAACAAAAAAAAAAAAAAAAGTTATGTTTTTAAGGACTGAATCATCTTGTTTTTGAAATACTGACTTATCAGTTTCAGATAGCACTTTTCTTTCCCCAAAATGAATATGTAGTGTTTTTGGAATGAAACCATTCACTTCCAATATATTAAATACAATATATGATTTAAATATAAAAATCAACACATTTATAAATCTAAAAAGCACTTCATGGTTATGATTGTCATGTCCCTGATCTTCAGTATCTAGGCCTACTTCATTGAATTTGAACAAAGGGAATCAATGTAAAAGCATCTCTCCCCCTTCCTTCACTTGAACAGGGGACTATGAACTAGTATAAAAGTTACTTTCAAATAAAGTTGGATTTGAAGTCACAAGGCTTCAGACAGAAGATGAGCAGACGTTCAACTTCCCTTTTTTTTTTTTTTGGAAAAGTTCAGTAGGATCAAAGCCGATCCTATTTCCATACTCAGAAACTTCTTTGACTCATCTACAGTACATTCTCTTCCCATCTTCCTTCCTGATGTTGCGTCCTCCTCGGGTTAGAACGCAGGTTTGCTCATATACTCTTCCATGGTCTAGAAGAAGGGGCACACAGAGCAGAAATTAAACACTCAGGTCTCCTAAAAAGTGTGCTAAGCTGCAATGAATATTCACAGTCACACATCTACACACCCCCCGTTATTCAAAGTGCAGAGAACACTACACACGGTTTACTGACACAAGCAGAGCCTCTAACCTTTCTGTCCACATTCAGGTCATCCAAACAGCTCCACCTCATACCAATCACTGTTGTCATCCTGAAGCGATAATGGTCAAAATGAATGGGAGGCTACACTGCACACACATCGAACTCTAGATCGCAGTGTTAGTCATCCCTCCTCAGAAGCACAGGGGGGAGGGCGAAGCACAACACACCCAAGTCAACTACTGAACTACTGTACCACACAGAGCCGAACACCTACAGGGAAAGCAGGAAGCATCAGCCAAAGCCTCAAACTACAACAAGTTCCAGGGAAATAAATCTGTCTCTCACTCGCAATTTAACACTGGCAGAGAGAGAGAGAGAAAGAAAGGCAGAAATAGCGAGACAGCAACACAGAAACAAATCTATAAAAAAGAAGCACCGGCTAATATGGGTCGTCCAAAGAAACCTATGAGAAAGACAAGGACACACTAGGGACTCAGCAGCACCTCTGTTAATTGGACTCATTACGACACAGACTACTTGCGACACTTGCTGGTAAGTTCACACTCAACACAAATCAAAAAGAATCAAGCCTCCATGTCGGAGCTTGATAAAGAATTCATGGTAAGTGTTAATATTTAGCACAATATAAATCTATTTAAGGCATCTGGGCCCGTCCACAATTCAAAGTTCCCCACAGCCATAATTAATACATTAAGACATAATCAACTTAATGTCTGCACTGATTCAAAACATGTCACTGTTTCTTTAATTAATTATAAGGGTGACTCCTACCACAGATGTTATGTACTCATATCACAGATGCCTAGCCCTATGTGTGTGCATGTGTGAGTGTGTGTGTGTGCATGCATGCCTGAGAGTGTGTCTCACCTCCTGCAACATGTCTGAGGCTTCGATGGAGCGATTCACAATCTGTTTGGAGGTTTCTTGGATCTCCCCTCCCATTAGAAACTCATCCAGGATAAAATAGGCCTTCTCAAAGTTAAAGATTATGTCCAGCTCACACACCTGAGGGGCGGCATGACTGGGATTAATGCCAATTAGGTTTCAAGAGAAGATATTAAAATGCTGCACAGTGCAGACATGTAGACAGATTTTGTAGTATTTTAAATTAAAAAAGCTGGTCAGTTTCATCTATACGGAACTGTACAATTGGGCAGTCCAGAAGAAATTTGCACACAACTCAATCTGCCATCAAATTTGAATGCTACAAAAAGGAGAAATATGATGAAATACATTGCCAAAGTATTTGTCCAGCAGCTCCACGTAGCGATGAAGGACCTCCAGGGCCAACAGCTCGTTCTCCTGGTCATCCAGGGCCAAGCAGAAATACAAGCTTGCATACCTGAGACGAAGGGGACAAACTAATGATTTTTAGCTAAATACCTATTGTATATATTATATTGGGATAAGTGTCAGTGGAACAGAGACCGGTGCATATGCTGCACTGCTGCCTAAGGAGCTGAGAAAGAGATACTTAAGTGAGAGTGCGGTGTTTAGACAAGTGAAACAAGCTTGCAGGGGCAGCACTCACCTCTTGTAAACAATCTTCAGGTCTCTCCAGTGGAGGAAGTTACAGGAGCGTGGTTTCCGTGCCAACACCAGGGTGGTCATGTCTCTGATGATCTTCTTCTTCTCGCGTTCCGGCGTGGGCGTGAACCACTTCTGCAGACGCAGCCTCCCCTGGCGACTGAAGAGTAGCAGGAAGTGCATCTAACGAAGCGGACACAGCACAGGGTCGGGAGGGGAGGGGGGGGCGAGAGTGATGCATGTGGGGGTGGGGGGGTGGTTTTGACGGGGTAGGGTATGTGACAAGGGTGCGGCAGTAAGTGTGTATGCACAAATACACACTCATGAACACACACACACAGAATCACAGAGCCTGATTCAGTCATTCTACTACAGGACATTATTAACTATTTCCAAAAGCACACACACACACACACACACACCAAGGGTCAAAGTTGTGTTTTGCTGTTGGCACGGTTCATTAAAATGTAACTCCACTGACCAAACACCATCACTACAAGACAAAGAAAAACGCTTGAGAGGGACACATGCAATGGTCAATGAATGATTGAGGAAAAAGGTGTTTGGGGTTTCCTTTCCCTTTCTCAAGAGAGCTGGGCAGTTGTGTTTTGCATGTTTAGAGAGTGTGTTTCCTATCTTTGTTTGGCTACATATCAAAACTGAAATTGGTGTTTAATTTTTCCCCCGGCTCATAGGAACCACACTGCCACACTGTTTCCTTTAGGTTTTCCTCTCATTGTTGATTTCAGAGAAGCTAGAATGATGAATATCTGAGCAAAACTACAAATAAGAGCTACTGTCAGTAGTTGAGCCAAGTTTGTAAATTCATTCATATTTTGAGGACTTAGTGTCTTAACAAAACGAGGGAATACAAGGTCTTCAGAGATGTAGGCCTACTCATTAGGTCGGGAAAAACTCTTCTGAATCATCTTATTTCACTGTATGTAAATTGGACATAAAATAAACAATTAATAGAATGATTAGAACATGATGACAGGCACTACTATGATTGTTTTGGTGCCATTTAAGTAAAACCATTAGGCTAGAGAAAACACTGCATATGATGACGGAGCGAGTCTTCATACTGGTATTTCTAGATATCCTGGTCAGCCTGGTAGGCAAATGAATATGAAAAGCACCAAACTGCCACTAGGGCGGGCTCCAGGGAAAGTCACGAAACCTGTTTGACTGAAGGGACCATGGGACAGGTTGAGGAAATGCACACCTTACTTCCGACTGTCGCTTAAAGTAGGATAGACACAGAAAACGCACAATACACAGCGATGCAGGTGGAATCAGGCGGCCTAAGTATAACAAGCAGGCCTTTGTTGGAAAAGTAAGTCCTGTAGTGTAGTTTAGGTTTACAAAGCTGCATACCTGTCACCGACAACAGGTGAACAGCTTTGTCACCGTCGTCAGACTTAAGGGAAGACTTACTTTATCCTTTTCGCATGCAAAAAACCCCACATAAAAACAATAAAACAACTCACCATTTTGACGCGATGCCAAGTGCTATAAACGATCACAAAATATTTCTAAAAACACGTCAACCCTCACAAAGGGTCAATTTGTCCGCCCGAACACATAGCTGTCGACCCCTCCAGTGTGCAAGTTGATAAACTAACTCCTCCCCCCTTAGAAATTAGCAGTGGAGCGGTGCGCGGCCGCGTCACCACCCCCTCGCCACTGGATTGGTTATTATAGACTTCAGACAAAAGGTGTTTGCACAATCTGACCAGCCCACCACTTCCTTTAAGGAGCTGCCACATGATGTTACAATGAAGTGATAAAGTTTGTCCCTGATCTCAGCTGACTGTGGCTGACTTGACGTGTTATTCCCATGCGGGTCGGTAGAGAGCGGTAAGTGAATGGCACATGTGATATCAATCTGCCACAGCGGTGACTGGGAAGCTGCTGACCCGCTCCCACAATGCCAGTGCGCTGTGGGGAGTTCACTGATGATGAGAAGGAGCAATGTCTCTGTACCGCAATATCATCTGGTTTCTGAAAGGAATCCAAGAATACACAAGGTCAGTCAACACTTATTTGAGTTTTGCTGCTTTGATGCTGCTTAGCTGTTAAGTCATTTTATATTACTGGAGAGGGAAACTCCAGTAATATAGTAATATAGTAAGATTTTCAGAGATCTGCTTTGTGAATTCCAGTTAGGTATAGGCGAGTGGTATAGTGAGTTTTTATTAGAGATGTTAAGATATGGGAATTATTCACTAAATCCCATTTATTGAAGTCTAGAGTTTACTGAAGAGAGTAATATCAAAGGACTGATCACTGTATGGCACTTGCAGCACCACACACACACATTCTCTCACACACACTCTCACACATACACACACACACACACATACACTCACGCCTTTTCACTACAGTTACAATGGTGCCATTGACAGCTGAAGTGCCTAGTCATTTGTAGATGGCACTCACATCAACAGCTGACTGATTTTTATTAGAGCTAAGATCTGGAGAAAGAAAAACATTAGTAAAACTTAGTCTGGGGAACTCTGTCGACATTTAATTCAAGTCTGCAGGCAGAGATGGATTAGTGGGCCTGTCTGTGTGATTTGATGTATTGCCTTCAGGAATGGATATGAGACAGCATTTAAAACCTTTGAGGCCAAGGACCTAGATGTTTCTGTGGTGGGAAGGTCCTTCATGGTCACCGGAGCCAACAGTGGCATCGGCAAAGCAACCGCCATGGCCATAGCAAAGAAAGGTACATGGAGAAGATAAAGATGAATGCACTATATTGATATGTGTATAGATAAAACACTCATGATACCTGTTTTGTTTCCAGGTGGTACGGTGCACATGGTGTGTAGGAACAAAGATAAGGCCGAGGAGGCCAGGGCAGACATTGTCAGGGAGTCTGGGAACACAGTGAGTCTGTGTGTGTGTGTGTGTGTGTGTGTGTTAGCCTTGCACATGCCTGACACTAAGGATGTGAAAGAAGAGATAAATGCCACACTTTTTGAGAGAGAGAGAGAGGGGGGGGGGGGGGGGGGTCAGGCTTGAATGATTACTTAATCTTGGTATTCTAGGAGGTATACATCCATATTCTGGACATGTCAGAGACGCGCAAGGTGTGGGAGTTTGCGGAGGCCTTCAAGAGGCAGCATCCCTCCTTGAATGTGTTGGTAGGCATCGGACATCTCCTTTACTCTTCACCACACATAAGTTAAAGTTTAACAAAATACTTTCAAATCACTCTTTGCAAACTGACACGTTTGTCATTGATGTTGGATGCAACTGCTTGATTTTTCTTTCTTTTTTGTGGCAGATAAACAATGCAGGGTGTATGGTAAATAAGAGAGAGGTGAATGCAGAGGGACTGGAGAAGAACTTTGCTACCAACACTCTGGGTGAGACTTCTTCCTCCTGCTGGTCAGCAAGCTGCATGCTGCTGCTTTGCATTTTGTGAAAGATGCTGAAGTTTTATGTATTTTTTTTTTCTTCACCCCCCTCAGGAATGTACATCCTCACCCAGACTCTTATACCACTTATACAGAGGAGCCGGGATCCAAGGGTGGTATGTACGCACACACGCACACAAACACACACACACACACACACAAGCAAACAGCTCATCTGCATCATCAGGACAGCATAATGCCACTGTTGTCCATCCTGCAGTGGCCGTTCTCTAAACACACTGCGCCTCTTTTCTCCCAGATCACTGTGTCCTCAGGAGGCATGCTGGTCCAGAAACTCTGTGTCGACAACCTCCGGTCGGAGAGGGGCTACTTTGACGGCACCATGGTCTACGCCCAGAACAAGGTAGGAGAGCACAATGTGGAGTAACAGGATTAATAAATATTTAGCTCTGGGTTTGTGTCAAAATTCTGTCTCACTTGGTTTAACAGTGAGTTGGAAAAGAAGACATGACGGTGATGCAAAATACATTTAAAGTACTGAGAAAGACAGAGCTTAGAGCTATATTTTTAAGATGAGGTGATAATGTGTTGTTTCCTACCAGAGACAGCAGGTGGTGCTGACAGAGCAGTGGGCCAAAGCCAATCCTGTCATTCACTTCTCTGTCATGCATCCAGGCTGGGCTGATACACCAGGTACTGTCTCTTTCTCTCTTTCTCATTCTCTCTCCCTGTTACACACATACACACACACACCAGAGTTAAAATAGTTCTGGGATTTGCATTAGTTGCATGTATTACTTTTTAGCTTCAGTTAGAGGTTAGGAATAGGTTCATGTTTAGTATTTTGATAGCCAGGGTTATATTAATGTATATAGTTTGCATTATTGTATGCATTATTGGAGATTTTCTCTTGGATGATTAAAGTTTATTCATGTTTTTAAATTGTGCCTTATTAATTACTGGAGGATCCACTCTTAATGCACACTCCACTTTCAGTTTGGCTTTGACTGAAAAACTGAAGATAATTCCTGATGATTCTTACTTAATCTGTTAGTACTGGAAGCATAGTTTTCGTCAGTTCCATTTCAGTTCAACACATAGAAACAACAGTAGCTCAGTTTTACTTAGTATTAATATCCTTAACACACACACTGACCTCGACTGCTTCCTTCCCACTTGCAGCTGTTTCTACGTCGATGCCTCAGTTCCACCAGATGATGGGGGAGCGGCTGCGCAGTGCAGAGCAAGGGGCCGACACTGTGGTGTGGTTGGCTCTGTCTAGGGTCGCCGCCAGGACGCCTAGCGGACAGTTCTTTCAAGGTGAGCTGTATGAAATCAGATGACGATAGATGACACTCCTTCCATTTCCGTTCATGTAGGCCAGTTCCAACCTCCTCAGATTTACCACAAAATTGCCATAATCTTGTGTTAATTGTTCTATCAACACATCTGTATTCCAGACCGTAAGCCTGTCCCAGCCCACCTGCCTCTGGCTTGGACCCACAGCTCTACTGGAGAGATTCAAAACTTCATGGCCCAGCTGGAGAGCCTGGCCAAAGCCGCCCAGTCTCAACCTGATACACAGCTTAGTGGAGCGCTGGCCCCCCCCAGAGCCCAGGTGTAGCCTCAGCACTGTTTTCTCAAGTCTAACACGTTAAGCCTTGCATCTCATTGACCTATCCAAAGACTAATAATGACCAGATTAATGAGTGGAAAACGCCAAAGACATTACTAGGTCATAAATGTTGTGTAATCGTTCTGATTAATGTACCTCTAATTCAGGCAGGCAGCTCTTTCTGGGCAGTGTATAGCTCCAAGTCACCTGACATGATCTGAGAGCGGTAGTAGTACCTCATGCCAACACCCGTGTTTACTGCGTTCTTGCACTGAAAATTTCATGAACTATTGATTCAATAACTGAATGATTCATTTGGAGTGAACTGAATATCTAATGGCAGTTATCAAGTGTGCCCATCTCTATTTGTATTGGATAAAAAAAACTGATAAAACAGGGTTCTGTGTTGTCTGTTGAATGTGACTCATGGCTCACACAGGGAAAGTGTTTGTATTAAGAGAGGTGTTTGCGTGGGAGACGGTGCTGACGCACTCTTACACCTAAGATGGAGATGCTGCTCCCCTTGGTGCCCGCTGAAAATAAGAGCAATTAAGTGAATGAGTTCCATGTACGTACAGCACAGGCAATCTGCTATATAGCAATTACACAGCTGTAAGAAGATACCCGAGATATGCATCACATGGTAATCAGAATGGAACATAAATAAATGGCCTTTGTCAAATGGATATAATGTGAAAATCATGCATAAAAACTTCATCAGATGTGGAAGACAAACAAAATATTTCTGTAGCTTACAGTTGTTTGATGGACTAGCATCTTAAGAGTAGATAATTGGTGGAAAACCACAGAGCATCAATACTCAATATTTTTATTTCCGTTTTGTAACAATCCACATTTGCTGTTTTGTTTTTAATAATTTTCTCATTTTTTATACAGTATTGAAAACAAAAAAAAAATAATGTGGTGCATTCACATTTTTCCCAAGGGATTCTTTGCAAGTTTGATCTCTACAAGGGTAAAACAGTGAAAAGCTTGAAGCTGGATCCATCCATGTTAAAACTCACAGGGAAAAGGAAGAGTGGGCCTGATTTAAAAATCATCTACATTTGATGGATGTTTTTCTGCATTGACATTTTTTCCCCCATTTCTATGCGGTTTTATTGGTTTTTGTAAGGGACGATGAGTCAGGTTCCCAGCATTTATCTTTAAAAGAAACTTCCAGTCCATGCGAAACAGTCCAAAGGAAAAAAAAAAACATCCCATTGACCCCCTCCAGTCTCTTTCTCCTCACATCCACAATATTCTCTCTATGCAACATAGGTGTAGACTTTACGATCCTCGGGCGTCCTCGCCAAGTACTCTCTTTCTATTAGTCCTTCTATACGCTTCTTGATAACCACGGGGCTGGGAAGAAAACGCGCCCGGAGCTGCTGAGTCACCTGAGGAAAGAAAGACACAAAATGTAAGAAAGCACACCTTTGACAATAAAAACCCAAAGATTCCTCTCTAAATTATTATGCTTCTTTGTAGAGCAAGGAGTCATGATCAAAATACTTGGATGATGCAGCATCAAAAAAGAAGATGGAAAATTATTGGATAAAAATTGCTGCTTATTAAAGAGTAACTAAGCTAAATTGGTATTTAAGTAGTAGTTATGAAATACAACATGCTGGTCATATTGTCAGCATTTGAACACAAATGTGCTGGTGCTGTATTTATCTCACTAAACCTGGCTCAATTCGCCCTCCAGTGGTTAAAATGAGCAACCAGTGTTCAGCTGGAAATGCAGCCATGTACAACGACAATTTTCCTACGACATGTCATTTAGTAAAAGAATGTTACCACCCCAAGAATAAAGGTATATTTGAGATACTCAACCCCATTCCTCTTCTCACCAAGCAGCCCAAACCCAAACCCCCCTCTTCTCCCCCGCTCTTCACGCCCACTTTCTTGCATTTTTCAAAATCACCCAGCAGACAGAGAGAAGCTCCAACTAGGTGCAGTGTTACTCTTTAAGGACAAACAGCCACAGTAATTGTGTGAGCTCCCTACCTCTGCCACCAGGACGTTGTGCTGCATCTTCTTCCTGGACTTCATGATTCGGACGATGGCTGCCTCAATCTCATGCTTCCTGTCATCGTCCACCTTCTGCCGTGTCTCTTTCCTTTCAGGGTCCGACTCCCCCTGTTTAGCAGCAACTGGAAATAAGACATGGGGACAAGATGAGGTTCAATGCAGTGACTGAACGAGATGAGGCAGACCGACATTTCAAGGCACTGTTTTATATAAATAGTGACTATCTTAACACATACCTGTCTGTATTTTGACTCTGTGCAGTTTGGAAGTAAACTGATCGTTGACTGTAAACACGTGGCCGTTCTCAATCTCCTTGGACTTGGGCTCCTTGGTGAGAACTCTCTGTGTGGGCTTCCCACAGGCCAGTGACTGCAGCGCCCGCACCAGCTCCCGCTCTGGGATGTCTGTCTCCTGCTGGATCTCCTATAGACAGGAAGAGAATGGGAGATAATAGAGTTCACATTAAAGTGGTTTCCACACTTAAAAGGATGCCCGAAGTCATACACTAAGCAAAAACAAACTTAAGTGCAAAGAGGAATTATAACAGCTGTAGACAAAACAATTCAATGGGAGAATGGGATTGAGGAAGCCAGATGAATAGGTGCTTATTGGTGTCCCTACCTCGAAAGTGGACTTTTCTCTGTTATTGAAGAGCATGAGGATGGTCATCTGGAAGGTGGAGACCTGCAGTATGTGCTTACGAGTGTTAGAGCCCGTCACCTGGGCTCCTCCTACACCCACTTCCGAACCATCCTCCTGCAGATAGTGTAGAAAGGAAGATAAAGTAAAGTAGAGACTAAACCCATGAATTGTCTTGCTGCTCTGCAAAAACAAGTCATATCTCTATCTCAGTCTGAATAATAAGATCATATTTCTTATTTGTGGTCTACAATAAATAAAAACAGTGAGTCACAACCATCAGCTGGATTTCAGTGCTGCTGATATAACAGCATTGCTTCTACCTTTTTAACAACTCCATAGAAGGTTGCATTAAGGTCTGCTGAGCCCATGTGGTGCTGGAGTGTGAGCTGTCTTCCACTGTGTTTGGCCAGGTAAAACCTGTAAAAAGAAGTAGCCAGGACCAAATTCCTTAGCACAAGGAACTGCCATGAGCCTCCATGTGTAGTAAAACTTTTCAGACAACTCTGAGCTCCTACCTTCTGAAGACCTCAAAGGCATGCCTGGGAGAGGGTGGGATGGTGCATTTGGGCGTGGCCGACTGTGTAGGCCAGTAGCCTGTAGTGAGGACTCTTACTGTGAGGTCGACACCACCTAGAGACACCTGAGAAGGACAGACACAGAGAGAGGCACATGCAGGTTTTTAAGAATGAGCTTCAAAACACACCATGAGAAATTCACTACACAACCTGACTGACCAGTAATTACACCTCCACCCCAACATGATCCGTACAGAACAGGTCTAGGTCTCTTTCTGTGACATCCACTTGTACAGCTTACACTAAAAGTGACATCACACTAATTGGGCGAGTTCCTTGTTCTACATTTTTTAGAACTTTAAAATTGTTTTAAGAAAAGTGATTTTGTTAAAAAAAAAAATAGATGTCAGTGTGTAGGATTTATTGAGCTTGAGTATGTTTTCAGTATGTATTTGATTCATGGACCAAAGATTACCCGCAGCACTAAAACACCTTGTTGAGAAATTCATTTTGGACGCCCCAGCTCTCTCTTAAGCAATTAATTGCAGATTGCAGATTTGGAAATTGCAGATGTTCATATTGTGATTTTGATTTTTCATTTTCGATCAGTTGTTCAGCTCTAGTTCCTATGTGCGCCGTGTTAAGACATAGGATTGTTTTGCTGAGTAGGATGTTTGGCTGCCTTACCCCTGTGGACTGTAAGTGTTGCCTGAACTCATCCATGGTGGTGTTGGAGATGCTCATGTCTCTGAACATCCCTTCCAGTTTAGAGGTGAACTGACAGCCACATTCTGTCTGCAAAGAGGAGAGGCAGAGAACAATGAGTTGGACCTGCTGACAGGGGTTTATACAGGTTTTATGGGCAGACACTGGGCAGCATGAGCACAGAGGGAGAGTGAATGATGTAACAGTAAAAAGACACACACCTAGATCAAAAACGTTCTCATCCTTTTACCTTGAGCTTAGAGATCATGTTCTTCTCGGAGTCATCAGAGACACTCTTGTTGGTGAGCAGCCTGCGGGCGAGATGCTGTTTGTAGTACCTTTCAAACACGTCCTTCTCCTGCATGAACCTGAACAACACCATGGCCTTGTCCAGGATCGACTCCACCTCCTGCTCTGTCAACTGGACATATTACAAGACAGGGAGACAAAGAATAAGGCAATGTACAGTCGCATAAACACCTGCAAATATGTTTTTCTTGCAGAGTATGAAAATGTGGAGACAATATTTGTTATGCAGTTTGAGAGAACTTGAAAATAAAATAAATCTTACGCTTTATCATCCTATATATGGTGAGCTGAGAAGTATGCTTTATAGCAAAATGACTTTCTATTTTTTCTAGTTTCTTTTGGTTAGATAATTCTGAAAGCATTGAGATATGTTTCAAAAATGGCTTCAATGTGGTACTAGCTGTAAAGCCAGGCAAAATGGCAGTGTACTTTATATAATACCTAGGAATACATTTGTTATACAACACAAAAGTCAACATTATGTATGGATGTACAGTATCTTGTAAGCTGGACACCTGGAGTGCATGACACTGCAATAAAATCAATCCACTCTAAATCTGCAGTCATTTCAAGCTGCAGTATTACAGATCTGCTCACATGGCCAACTGCTGTTTTATATGTTCTCAAAGTAGCCACATACCCCTTTGACTCCCTTCTTAAGCTTATCATCAATGAAGAGCGACAGGTACTCTGGTGAGCGAGAATTGAGGTTGAGGAAATACTCAAAGTCTCCAGCAATGGTTTGCTTGAAGAGCCTGTCGTTGTTGAAGGACTCAAGCAGGAAACGGTCAAATCGTGTCTTCAGGTCTAGCAGGCCCTGTGTGGTGAGGTGGCAATAATAAAGAGCTGATATCAGTGTATGTCACTTAATAAAACAATAAAAAAAATTTCCAGTTACAATTTTAAGCAGACTTCTCCAAGTTGCAAGGTATCCTTTGAGACATGAACTGCAATAAAAGTAAAGCTGGATTTTTGGACTGGAGGAAAAGCATACCTGGATGTAGTCAACGGGGTTCTTGCCCTCTCCCTCCTCAGACACCAGAGCCTTGCCCTGCTCCCTCAGGTAAGAGCTCATACACTCACACATGGTCTTCAGGCCATTTGGCACACGACTAAACAGCTTGTACATGCAGCCCAGGTCTAAGAGGGAGACATGGGGAAAAAAACATACAAATAGGCTGAAGAGGACTTACAAAAAGGCTGAAAAAAAGAGACAAATCCCTTGCTTGAAATTGCATGCTACTTATTTTAATGAGCATGCCATAACATTAATGAGGCAATGCCGAGGTCTTTTACCTTCAGTCTTGCCATTCTTGAGCATATGAACCAGGCCAGAGTTCTCCATCTCCACGATGGTCTTCATGTGTTTGGAGATGAGCTCCCTCTCCACCACCTTCACGATTGGCTCCTCCGTAGACTTGTCCAGGCAGTGCATCACTCTCTCAATCTCCTCATTGATCCTGGCTTCCACCTTCTTTATGTAGACGCTGGCACTGTTCTCTGCTAGGAACTTTTGGCTCTCCATCTGAGGAAGGGGATTTTGACATGTTGGTTGTTTTAGGACAAAAGGCTTCAGTGGTTGCAAAAACACAAAAGCACCTAGAAGCCCAACATAATCATGGCCAACTCACCTGGAAGAATTCAGCAGACATATCTAGGAAAGGGCCCTCAAAGTCTTCCTCATATACAGACCTGCCTTCCAGGCCAAGAATCATCAGCATCTGGCAGGCGTTTCTGATTGCCCCCCTGCAATGATCAGAAATTGTTTTGTGTTGAGGATAAAAGCAATTATATATCCAGAGAAGAAATACAGGGTTCAATGTTGAGAAGTTTTTCACTTGTCCATTCAGGCCAGCAGGCCAGACTTCTACTTGCCCCTGTTAATTTTCACCGGCCCAGTAGGCAAAAATGAAAATTGCCACTTTTTCATAAAATTAAAATAATAAATTTGCCCTTGTTGCACTTACTATTCTTAGTATTAGTATTCATATTCATTGATAAGCCATCATAACTAACTTATAGCTTTTCTGTATCTAACCAGCAGTAACATAGAAAAAAAACCAAAACAGGACATTAATGAAGCTGTTAAGTCTTGATTCATCTGTCTTACCAATACATAAATTGGACCTGATGAGAGGTTGTCAGCTAGCTGCTTTGACAACATACAGGCTTGGTACTGACAGCTGTTGTCATGGGCATCGAATGTGTGCTCACAGCAATTGTCTGTGCTTTTAAAAATGAGACAGCCAAGTCTGCTTTACTTGGAAATTGCTGACAGACAGTACAAACAGTATGGTATTGACTCATCACTTTCAACTCAGGAATCTTGCTTCCACGACTAAAAAAAAAAAAAGTATTTTCTTCTTTGCTTTGTAATTTGAAGTACCTGCTACCATGTTCGCACCACACAACTCTCTACACCAACTCTGAGGTGGCGTTCAGTCTGACTGGCCACAAAAAGCACAGCAGAGAGGAGAGTGGGCCAATGGCAAAGATAACAGGCTTATCACTAGGTGAGAAATAGTAAGGCCAGAAACTTTTTTTCAGGCACTGACTGACCAATCAACTGCAGTGTTGCCTCTGTAATTGTATGCAGCTGTGTTACTTAGGAGGATAATTCTAGTTCTGTCCCATATCTGTCTTAGTTTGAGTTTAAGTTATGTTTCAATTTGAGGATGTAGTACTAAAAATGTTTTTTTAATCATAATAAAATCATTACCAATATTTGGACTACACTTATTTTAGTTTTAGATGATAGTAAGCCTAAATTACAACGTTAATTTTGATTTCCCATTTTCTGTAGCAGTGGTGGTAATTTCCTTGCTGTAGTGGCATACAAGTGCTAAATGAAAACAGAGGAAACACTGAACTGCCCAAGTCAACGTCTTACTGCCCGGGCAATCGGGCAATCCTTATTGTCAAACACTGAAGTAGTACTCGTGCCTACCTGTCTACAACCTCCCCCTTCCTCTCACGTGCAATCATGTCAAGTAAGGTCTGTCGGAGGTGGTCTCGAATGCAGCCGTAGCGCACCACTTGGTCCCTGAAGATGATGAGGCCCAGGTTGTACACATTCTCCACGTTATTTTGCTGGACATAGACCCGGTCCTGGAAGAGAGTGGGATGAAAAATGACATCAGATATGTATGAAAAAACGTACCATGGCCAAAATCTGCCTCATTTACAGTTATGTAAATGTATGCATGTTCAGAGCTTTATGACACTGAATAAAAATAGGCAAAAGTCTATTCAAGAGTAAATATGCATGCAAATCTTTTGAACATTACAACCCCACTGAAAGGCGTTTGTAAGGTCATGAGAGCTACTGAATAAATGAATGCTAGGTGTCTGAAATCTTCCCTGAAAACAAAAGTTTATGCCATAGTCTTGGGGTAATGCTGCTTTACAACCAAGTAAATACATCTGGCGACAACAGCTTAGTTGCACTTGATGTGTTTATGTCTCGCTCTCCACCAGACGTCAGCAGACAACGACAGACAACAACAGCAGGCTGCACTCATTGCAAAAAAGCGGTGAGCCTAAACTATGCAGTAGTTAAACAACCGAATGCCAACTGTCCAGGGGTAAAGGAGGGAGGGGAAAACCAAGGTGGAAGGAGGAGAGAGTGTAGCAAACAAAAGAACCCCAGGAGGGCTCAAATCAACTAGTCTTGCCAGATGCCCAACAAAATGAATAAATAAAGTAACAGAGGCTCTTTGTTAGGCTCACAAATAAAACAGCGTCTTACAGTCAAAGTCCAGGATAGGATGTAGGCTAGATGAGGGTGGGCCACAAAAGTTGGACACAAAAGACCATTTCTTCAAAAGCACAAAATTACTCATGACAGGGAAAGAGCACCAAAATCCACTTGCAGAGGTGATGGAGCCCAAAATTATAACTTTCAGTCTTTTCCCACTCACAACCAACACATAAAAAGGCACTGTCACTGCAGGCAGAGAAAGGGCTATGTACATAATCCGTAACTGCCAGGCAACTATTCAAAATGAGTATGACAATATAGCACAGCAGCCCACCTACCATGTACATGAGGATGTCTCTGATCATAACCATGGCAGTCTGATGGTCATTCCAGGCTTGATTTAGTGTTTGCAGAAAGTTATTGTTTAGAGATTTTAGGACATCTTCCCGTACCTGAAACGAGAGACAGACAGGCTATCCACAACTGAAGTCGTATTAAGTTATCCGAGGAACAACTCTAATCAAAATTAGGCTGTAGGACAAATGGGAAATGACTTTAGGTAGAGAAGGGGTTTATAAGCCCTTGCTTCTTGTAGCTGTCTGGATATGGGCTGTTAGGCTTGTTCCTCACTAAACTAGAGTGCCACATCCTTCAGACAGATCCACCTAACCTGGCCGAGAAACAATTTGACAAGAGAAGAGGTGACCAAGCGCCTCTCAGTCGAGCTAAGATTTTGCCTCTGTTTGTTTATGCTGAGTGGCATTTGTTGTGTGTATATGGTGTCTATCTCATCAAGAGTTAGTGTTTGTCATGAAGTACTGTGACAAACTCCTCTTTGAGGATAGAGTAACACATAGGGGATGGGAGGTTGGGCTATTTAATTCCTCTCATAGTATCAGCCTGTATAAAATTGTGTCCCTCCGCTGTTAGCAGTTTTACATTGAAATGTATACAAATCATAGGTAAATTTGCTCAGAGACAGTAGCCTGCTGGGTGGGAAACTTAACAGAAAAAGCACCAGTGGTAATGAATTCTCTAATTTTGGTTTATATTTATGCTTGACAGGTCTACTCAGTGTTTTGTAATTATTTTTCGCCAGTAGAGCCGCATGAGTGAGGGATATAGTTCTTTACTTTGTTGATGAGGTGCTCGGTGACGACCTCCCGCAGGCCTGTGTAGAGCTTCTCGCCATGCTTGTGGAGCACCATGGTGTAGGCGTTCCTGTACAGCTCCTCAAAGCTCAGCCCACTGTTGTTCTTCCTCTGAATCTCCTGGATGGCATTCTTTAGAAGGTCCCAGATGTTGTTCACATACTTCTCATCCATCGTCATCTAGGAGGGACAGAAGGATGAAGAAAGTTTTAACTCCCCTTTGTTTTCTCTTGGCATAGCTAGATGAAGACAGTGACATCAAGCAGAGTCTTAGGCCTAATATTTGTGAATACAAGTTATTAAACCAGTACTACTGGTGAGGAAGACACATATGCATCATATGCCTGCTCATAAGTTGTTACTAAACTCATTACGTACTTTGGCAACCTTCTCTTCCACTCATATGGAACTCACTTAGGCTACACCCTTGTTTAATGTTTCTAAAGGCCGACTGAAGACGACTCCGAAGCAGTTCCTGAAGGCCCTGTGGCTACTCATGTTTATGGATTGTGTCAAACCCTCAATTTGACAGTGCCCAGAGTTTTTTGGGTTGCAGCCACATCAGGCAGGGTATCTCATCTTATACCCGACAATAACAATGAAAGGGACATGGCCTGTGTACGCATCAGTGATGACTTCAGAGAGTGTGACAGTGAATCATATGTCAGTTGCTAAAACATTTAAATAAATATAATACTCCATAGGGAATAGGATATTGCAGTGCTGGTTAAAATATTGCTGTGTCAGGCCAAAATAACAACCAAATGACTTAGGCATAGTACTTGTTCTGAGACGTAGGGGTAGAGATGTGTGTGAAGTGACAGAAAACACACAGTCAAACACAAAAAAAACATTAACACATAGGATCAAGTCTATCTATATATATGTTTGAACAATACAGAATGAAAATGTGAACATGAAGGATAGCATGTAGGCCTAAATGCCATAATGATAATTCATAACTTGTCTTACAACAAACACTGGTTATGGTTTTTATTGCCCTGCCTATGAACATATAATTAGCATAATTTATGAGCATTTAATGAGGAAGAAAGCATCATGTAATGGGAGAAAAACTCCAAAATGAGAGTGCTTGAGAGAACATGGTGCTTGTGAGTCTTCTCTGAACATCTATCTCAGCAAAAGCACAGTGTACTCTTCTACGGCTACTCTTTAATCAACAGAAATTGACCTGAAGGCAAGACCTCTATACTGCCACAAACACACAGACCTCTAGGGAGTAGTAACTATGGTATTACAGTATATTGCTGTTCAAGTAATACTTTCACAAGAGTCACAGAATGGGAATGTCTTGATGGCTACTTGAAGTACTATGAACGGTAAGAAAGTCAATTTATTCAGCCCTGAATTTGAGTTTCCTATATTAAGTGTCTTAAGGCAGTGACTACAAGACCGGACGATTAATAGTGGGTAAATAATGGACAGAAATCCTGATCATGTACAAGCATTTAAGCTCAACATTTGAGTGAAGAATTGCAACCCCCATTCACTAATTCATTCACTCACCCACCCACTCACAAACCTGGGTATCCAACAGAAGAAACAAGCACTTGTCTATGGTTCAATCCAACAGTCCTAATTGTCAGCAATGACAGGATGTTGCAGTGGCTATGCAGACAGGCCCGCATATCCCACACCTTACAAACTCAACTGACTATTCACATGCAGATACATTGAGTGCCAGATCGCATAGGCACTAACTTAAACCGGTGTTCTGTGGCTGTGAAGTTATATTTTGTGACAAATGGGGGATCAGGTAGTTGGGTTGGCAGGTCAGTCTGCAAGGTGACAAAGCAAGCTTGCAATGTTCAATCAAAATAACGCCAACGTAATGTCTCGTTAACATAGCGTAAACAAGCATAATTCAAGTTAGTTTCGGCATGTTTAACGTAGTCTAGGCTGAAGTTGCGTTAGCTCACGTGCTAACATTAACATCTAAGTCACAATTTCTTACCATCATAATATCAATAACGTTACTTTCACTGACGTGCTTGCTAGCTTTAGCTAAATAAGTTATGGAATGGGATGCTAACATTAACGTTAGCCAACTAAAGATAGCCGTTACCATAACGCTTGCTAACGTTAGTTGCAGACTGGCTGCAACTTAGCTAACGTCAAGTTAGCTAACATTAACAGGCCTGCTACCTAGCTGCTATTTGCTAGCCTGCCATTAACGAAGTTTCCTTACAAATGCTAACATTAGCTAATGCTAGATGACGATGACATTTTCCAACTAGAAAGCTAGCTAGCTAACGTTAACTGAACAGTTGAACAACTTAGCTAATTTTGTGCAGGAAAGTTAGCTAGCTAATGACATAAGTTGACACTGACGGGCTTTTCTCTCAGATTTGATCAGCTAGCTAGCTAGCACTTGCTAGCATAAGGATCTGTCATCCCCGGTACTCGCGTCTCAGAGTTAGCGTCTCAGCGCTCAAATAGCCGGTAAATACTTACAGGAAAGGCTCGTATCCTCATCTTGGTGTCCTTCTTGGTGCCGCCTTTGAGATTGGACATGATTAGTTAGAACGACTGTCGTTTCTAAGTTAACTTGAAAGACTACATGAAAGGCGGCTGCTAATTACTCTAGCAAATGGGAAGTCGTATGGAAACTCTTTGACCTCCCCTTCGGGAATTAGGTCCGTCTGTATCTCTGTTGTGTTGTTGTCACTCGCTCTCTTCTCAGTCTTTTTGGCTAACGTTAGCTTGTGTGCAATGATGGCGGACAGCGATACTCCACTGCGCAACGCCGAACTCTCGCGAGGGAAAGTGACGAGACTGACAGGTGCACTCTACAGGTTGATAATAATCATAATCCTTACACCAATTAGCGATTATCGCTATCACTTAGAAGGTTTGGTATTTGTGTAGGCTAATAGTCATAGGAAAAATGTTTTTTTTTTTTTTGTTGTTTCCCAATAGATTGCTTTAATAATTGCTTTCACAAAATAACTGACTGAATAACTGACTAATTATTGGCCTGAAATGGATTGACAAGACAGTAGGCAATAGACCAATGATAGAAACACTTTATTTGGTGAGTTAGTACTTCCCAAGTGCCCAGCTAGATTTATCAAAACATGTAGCCTGATCAGACAACCATACCCAGAGCTTGCAGAATAAGTAGGTGACTTGAAGGCCAATAAACCAACCCAAGCTAGAATATTTTTTAAGAGAGAAATAAATGATCATGACCACTCCTGTTGCAGGCCATACTGTCAATGTCAGATTGACCATGCTCATTTTCATCTCTCCAGTAGCGCAGTGTCGTTATCAGAAGAGATCCTCTGTATGCGCCACCTCTCACTCTTTGCAGTGGCCAGCTGCAGATTCCACCGATGACTGACCAAAGGCTGGAAGACTGAATATCTTCTCACTGTCATGACGATGCTCTCTGGATAATAATAATAAAGAGAAAGAACAGAATTAAGAGACAGTCTCACCTCTTGCCGAAAAAGAACTATAATTTTTAAAAGGATCTATGTAGGCTATACAAATGTTACAGCAAAACTAAGTCCATATAGGAATGATATACAACTATAATTGGAATATTATACCATAGAGGATTTAAAAACAAATACCATTGAGTATGATAAGGCCACCATTGATAAATCCCAATAGGAATATTACAGGAATACTCTAGTGATGTTTCTGCCATAACAGCTGCCAGACTTAACAGCCATAAAAGGTATTAGCTTACTTCTGTATTCTGCCGCCAGGATGGGAACTGTTGCATTCTTTCGGAAATTAGCCCCAACTCTCCTCCTCAGCCCCATGTTCTCCAGCTCCAGTTTTCTGATTTCCGAGCGCATCTCTCGGATCACCTGGATGATCCTCTGTTCGCTGTCCATGGTGCTGACTGCACACACTCCCACTGCGTCTGCCTCTGTCTCACTGGCACCCCACTTGCCACACGACCCCATTTGACCTGTAAACACACACAGACTGTCTGTGAATGCAACAGTTTCTATTTCCTTTTTTTTTATTCGACGGTGATTTCAAAGCCTGCCAGTTGGCCAAAGCGGGGAATTGAATCGTATCAACAACAAAAAAAAGTAAACAACCAATCAAAAGGAAGCAATCTAGCTGTCATCAGACTATTGACAGTCGGGTCACGTGACGGGGAGAGTGTTATTTTCTTCTTCGTGATCGGATGCCTACCACTTTCCCTCCTCCTGTTAAATATTCATGTACTCTGTCAACGTAAAGCAACAATAGGCAATCCAGACAGTGAGGCGTTGGCTTATAGCCTGTGGTCTAACATAGTCTATTGCAAGGTGATATAGGGAGAGCTGCTTCGCCTTCAAAACTCACACTAATTATCCAAGAGAGTGTAACTAAAATCTAAAAAGATTGAGTTAGAAGTTACTAGCTTTTGTGTTTTATTATCTAAACCATCACTTTCTTCTTCTTCTTCTTCTTCTTCTTCTTCCTCAACCTTGTCTTCTTTGTTGCAAGCGGATCAGATGTCAAACACGCCCTTCTCAATTCCCACACTGATATCCTCATGATCAGGCCTCCAGACAGCAGCATTTCATACAAAATCCTATAAAGCCAGCGTATCACTTTTTTTCACTCAAAAATGTCAAAGTCATTGTGCAGCACTTTAGCTTGGTGCTGGATCCACCAAGCAACCATCAATGACAAAATTAGGGGATTGCACTCAAAAATGAATTTTAAATCATTTATTGCAAAACAGCAGCAGGGGAGTAAATAACAAATATTTCGGGCTGCAAGCCTTTTTTCCAGTGTGTCTAATTTTTAAGTGCAATCCTAGTTTATACAAAAAAAACACTGAAGATAAGTGTAATGGATGACTGTCTGTCGTGTGTGTGTGTGTGTGTGTGTGTGCATGTGTGCATGCCTCTGTGTGTGCTGCTTTATAATTACATATTTGTAAGAATGAATGTGATGTAGGAAGTGTGTGCACAGTGCTGCTGTCTTGTATCTGCTGCTCTCTAGTGTCCACTCTGCAGTCCCAGCCCCATGACTGCTTACTGGACTCTGCCAGTCGGTTTTGTCACAGTGGGATTCACACTTTCTTGCTTTCTTGCATGGCTTCTGTGACATGAACACTGATGGAGATCAGTGCATACTGAGTAATAAAAGACTGTAAGGATGAGAAAAGATGATTCACTAAGAGGAGGCAGGCAAATAGAGGACATGGTGTTTAGCAGTACTGTGTTGCATATAGAGATGAATACAAAAGAGCACAATCTTGAAGGGAAGACGATACGTTCTGTCCTCGATCTTCTACAGGAAGATGGATGGGGCTATTTAAGTCTATGGAGACTGGAGAAAGAAGACAGAAAGAAGAGAAATAAAGTGAGTTATGGGTGAAATAGGACCCAGCATTTTAAGTTTCATTATTTTGAATTCAATCAGGTAGACTTTAGTTTCATATGGTTTTTCCATGCAACCCCTGATGCAGCTGGACACATCATCAGTGCTGTAACCTTAGGTCACTAGGAGGTTCTGTTTTTCAACATCATCATCTTATTCAGGAACCTTATCCTTTCTTGTTAAATTTTGTTTAGTGATTATTATTCTTTTTTTATTTTTTTTTGTTTGTTTTTGTTTTTAAGTAGTACTTTAAGTAGTACTTGAGATTCATTGTGAATGAAAAGTAGCCTAATCTTTTTACTATTGCCTGTCTTGATGAGACAATGACAATAATAGGCTACATTAAAGACAATAAGTTACAACATTGCAAACACATCATACACAGTATATTCAGACATGTTGTACATTGCCCTTCATCCCTCTCTCAGGTAACATCAACATCCTCTTCCACCACAAGATTCAGAGGTTCTCACCTATTAGAGCGGTCAGGATAGTATGTCAACGGTGTTATGTGGGAGATCAGAAGGGCCTCCATAGGTCAGCCACCTTGAAAATGAAGCCCATCAGTTAGAGTGCATCTAACTCTGAAAATGACATATCACAGGCAAACAGTACAGATGAGGTACAGCACACCTGTATCCAATATCTGGTATAGTGTGCTGTGTGTCACCCTGAACTCCTCATTGTTTTGCCTCCATGTTGCGCTCATTGTTCCATAACTCGCTTGGTGATATTGTAAACAGATCTCCATGGCACACAGTTGAGCAGCCAAGTGCAGTCGCCTGTTTGTGAGTGGCGTGTTTCAACACTGCACTACATACTCTGAGTTCCTCCCATTCCACAGAGTGGTGTGTAAGCTGTTTGCCTGCTGATAACGACCCCCTCAGCAACTGACAGATAAACTCCTCTCCCTGCTGTAGAGAGAGCTAGCACGGGACGCTTAGATGTGACAACTCATAGTGAATAGTGCAAAGTGAGACTCTCGCTGCAATTTGTGATGTTGAACTAATTGTCATATTATTATGGTTGGGCACACAGCACACAAATTCATCTTCATCATTATCATCAACAACAACGACAACAACAACAAGTGACATTTATTGACAAACAAAACAAAACAAAACAAAACAAAACAAAACAAAACAAAACAAAACAAAACAAAACAAAACAAAACAAAACAAAACAAAACAAAACAAAACAGAACAAAACAAAACAAAACAAAACACTTATTTGCCACATATAACGTTAATACCCAAGTTGTCCAGCAGATGGCAGTGTAGCGTGAGCTTCATGGGAAGCGGCCTCGTGAGGCTTCACTCCATATGCAGGCACATGACGTCGTCCAGCAGCAAGATAAACCCAAAGGACAGCAGCATAAAGCGGTGCATTTGAAAGCAAAGGTAATTGATTTTACGCGCAAATGATTACAGAAGCAGAATTTAATGCACTGCTTTTGATTTGAGGTCTTTTCATCCTCGCTACTGTCTTTGCAAACATGACACCGGAGGGTCAGGACAAATGCTGCTCCCTTCAGAATCCCGCACTCATCATTTTAGCCAAGTTACTTTTGACCCGGCGCCAACACAACAAAACAGGAGCAGTAATTTAATTTGCCACTGGTGCCGACCTTGAAGCAGGTAATGTAGGCTACCAGAATCCCAATAGGCCGAGAACAAGCTTCAAGGAAACGTCCAGGGAGCTGAGAGAGGGTCAGTCTGTTCTGCCTCCAGCATCAGTAACACCCAAAACAGGCTGCTCGCCGCTGTAGGCCCACTTTTGTCCTTCAGGTTGGGAGGGATGCATTTGTCTATTCCTGTTTTTAAGGTAATGTCACCAGTCAATAATTCATTTTTAAGTTCACCAAATGTAATGTCATCAAAGTCACAGAACATCCTATGTGTAAAAGGCAAGAATAATTACAACATCACAGTCAAGGCCAGGGTTCGCCCAAGGCCAAAACTAATATTTTTGGATTGAAGCTGTCAATAGCTAATATTTTGTGTCTATATTTAAGGATCTTCAAATTAAATTAGGCAATTTCCATGCCAAAGCAAATCCAAAAACTGACAAGTGTTAAGTGTTTTTGACAAAATTTTATTCTTGTCAGGGTGAAAAAGCCTCTGAAACAACATATAGAGACCATGGGATGCTAAAACTCTCTATTAAAACCCGGGATAATGAAATTCTTTTAGGGCTAGCCTTAAGGCAGGATGACTCACCCAGTCTATTCAAGAGTGGGGGGAATTACAAGCCTTTAAATAAAAAGAAAATTACAAAGCAGTATTGAAAAATTAAATGAATAGATTGTACAAACTATTCATTGCATGTATAAACTGTTTATAGACAGGGAGGAACCTCCATCATATCAGTAGTAGACGACATGACTGGTGGCCAGTATCCGATATTTAATAAAAAGTAAATATTGGCAAATCGATATATCGGTCTAACCCTAGCCAAGACATGTACCTCCATGAGCTTTAAATCAGACGGACAGGGACAGGACTCACTGGACACGTCACATTGGAGTCTAGAAAGTGTCGCATCCCCATTTGAGAGGCGCCAAATGAAAGGAATATCACAGGAAGACAGGAGAAATGTAGGACACATCTGTTTTTATTATCTGATACGTGCCAAGGATGTCTCATGGTGCTTCCATCAGTCATGTTTACATATCTCAGGGAATATGTAACATGATGATCCTATTACGGAGGTGGTATTTTGATGTAGTTGGCATCTCTGTTGGTGTGATCAAGTACCATGAAATCTAAATGTTTTCCAAAGTGCCCTTAAGAGAGTTTAAAAAGGAAGCATAGACATTGATCTTTTAGAAATTGCTTGGTCATCATATAACCTATAGCCTTTTTTATCACCGTGACTTGTCACCAGGAGGAGCTATAGATGATATGAAGCTAAGAGGTTAGATGGATTCTCAAATCCCCTAAGTAAAAGACATAAAAGTGTGTTCTGTTACTCCGTAACACATTAGTAATGTCCTGTATGGAGACACATCTCCAATCCTATCTCTTATCACCCAGAGGGAACAACTGTACCAGAGCCCTCTTTCAGCCATGTGATGTGATCTGATTGTAATTGCGGTCATAACTTGTTGCCCCATCGAAGTGACACCTTAAATCACCCTGGTGAAAATATCTGGGGTCGGAATTCAATATTGGTCGTAAAATCTAAATATAAGGCCCCGGAGACCGAGCTGTTTTGCAGAGCTCTGGAGTAGCTGTCTGGCAAAAACACACACAAGGTAATTAGGCTTGAAAACGGAGCCCCGGCCATTTACAACAGGGCAGCTGCTATTAAGAACCAATTTGGATCAGCAGCATTAGTATAATATTTACAAAATGTTATAATCACTTTTTGAAAATCAAAGGCTGAAGAAGCTATTTGTGAGGGCTCTCTGTCTCCTGCCCTGTGTGTCCTTGTTATCCAGCATGCCAGTGTTTCAAATAGAGACCTGCAAGGCTTTCCAGCCACTCAACTGTCTTTAATGACATAGCTCATAGCCAGTCCCATCTAACAGCCTTCATTATGACTCAGTAATCATAGGCTACATTTGTTTTTTCTGTCTGTCTCTCTCTCTTGCTCTCTCTCTCTCTAGTCCGCTATATCTTTCTCAGTCTCTCTCCCCTTCTGTTTGTCTTCCTCTGAGCAAGAGGAATCCAATAGTGAGCAAATGCCGCTACTGGAGAAAGTGTTTGTTGACTTTTCGGCACAGACTGGAGCTCTGTAGGGGAGCAGTCTGTTATTTATGGCCCAGGGCCTTATGTGATTGGCTGAGGAGAGATATAATTATGTCTGGTGCTCAGCTTAGCTAGTTTTAGAATTACAATAGGTGCAATGTTGAGTTCACTGGTTGCTAGGTTACTAAGTGGAGGGTCTCCTAGTGTATAGAAGATGTTTTTGATCTAGAGCTGTGTTTGATGGTTGGACCCTTTTCCTTATTTACCCTCAGCCCTGGTAAGAGAGTTGCTCATGTAAAGCATGTTTGGTGGCAAAGGAGCTCACCTGAGAAATCATAGTATGGATTTAGTTTGGCATTAGATAACTGTTGATGTCAAACTTTGACTCAGGCAAGTTGATTAAAATAGTTTTGCTGTTTTCTGTTGAAGGAACCAATGTAGAGGAAGCAGTGCAACACATTAGGGCTGCACAATGAATCAAAAAAAGAAAAGAAAAGAAAATCACAACAAATTGCACAAGGTTGCAATTGTTTATTATAATTATTTTAATTATTTAGTTTTGGTGCTCAAAATGGACTCAAACATGGTATTGTGGTGCTAAGCTCAATTTCTGGTGCATAAATAGTACACTGTAAATTACACTTTCATTGTATTCAAATCGCAAATCGTAAGCAACATATAAAACATTTAAAAATGTTTGTTTGCTGAAAAATCTAAAATAATGAAAATCTGTGCCTGTATACTGTATTGCAATATCACAATCGCAATATAATAATTCCAATGAATGAATCAGTGCAGCTCTATAAGAACTATGGAATCCAAATCCTAGCCTATTATGAAGTTATGTCAAGGGAATTGATGTATAGTGTGTACTGCACAGCCACCATTCAGCCCTTGCCATCACGGTATAATGCTTATAGCAGAGCGCTCGTTTGGCTGATGCAGGGCTAAGTCAACACAACATGACATAGAATGACCCACTCTAGTTCCTGGTTTGTCGTTCAGTTGTCTATAATCACTACCAGTATAATCCATTACAATACTATTGTGGCATTGGATCAGTTAGCTTTAGTCTGAACCGGTAGGACCAGTCCAGCTCCAACACATTTCATGTGTTATTGATGTTACTTTAACTTCAATAGCCTCTAGCTACCAAGTTCTTTTTTTAATATCATTGCAGATTGGGTTGATGACAGTCGCTGATCTTATTGCCCCTATAAATGATGATGGATAGTGGAACACCTCTCACTATTACAGATACATCAGTAGACTGCACTGTGAATATGGGGAAGAGAGGTGAAGTGAGAAGGCTGGATTTCTAGTGTTTTAATATGGAAGAAGCAGGATAAAAAATCTTATAGACCATCCCAGTAGTTGTTGAAGGGGTTGACCGAAATCCAGGGAGTTCCTGAAACTGTTGTCTATGTTACACTGACATAAGGAATTCCCCTTTATGAAAATAGTTACTTATAAATATTGTCCTAGTAGTCTTTTTCTCCTCATTATGCAGAGTGGTCAGACAGGACCATGAATGGGACTAATGGGATTATGTGAGTGTGAATCAGGCTTATTCCATACACTCGCAGTAAAACGGCAGCCATGTTTTGTCAGTTCCCCAAAGGGGGTGGGAGGTGGGGGGGCAGAAGATGAGACTTTAACACTCCACCATAGATAATCCTATTGTGTATTCATACCATGGCTTATGTGATCACTGTCTTAAATAATACATGTGTAGTCACATCACCAGTAGAAAACACTGGGATAGGAAGGGAATAGAGGCACAATGAGTAATCCTCATCTAATCCATTTATTTTGAATACATGGGCTGCCATGGTTAATAAATAGTGACGTCTCTATCATTTTCATAAGCTTGCACAGTGGCATTTCCAGCTTGCCCTACTGAAATAACTTTCATTTCACTTTTCAGTGCAATTCTTGGTCTTCAAAGAGGACATACATCAGCACATTGAGTTTTATTGTGCTGTTTTAATCAGATTTGGTTGCTTTGCATTGATCAAAATGCATTTAAGTGATAATTCAATTCCGGGTCTTTTTCAGGTCTCAGTTTATTAATACCAAACAAGTTTGGGAAGAAAATATATTACTGTGAAACCTAGATACCAAATGAAAAATTAATTCAAATACTGTACATTTTCAAGTTGGATGGTGAATGTCAACATTCTCTCTCTCTTTCTCTCTCTCTCTCTCACTCTCAGATGAAAAGCAGCCTGATCACAATGCAGACAGGACCCACGTCGGGGCAGGCAGCCTCTAGTTTCAGTGCAAGGTTATTAAACATTACATGACAGAGTGTCGGGGCCTGGCTGAGTGGATAGTGTAAGTATAGGCTTCCTGATTAGTCTTCTCTTCACAGCTAATTAGTGGTGTGATATGATGGCAGGCTGTTGTGACAGTGGGCGCTGGACGCCGGTGTCTGACTCACAACACCAGGCTGTCTGTGTGTCTGTTCAAAGTGTTTATCAGTGGTGTAAAGGTATGATGGTACCGTATGGTTTTGTAAACCTTTCCCACCTGACAGGTTAAATAAGCTTGGTGCATGAGTAATTTAAAGAAATGAGGGCTTACGTGAGTGTGCTTCTTACAATGCTAGGTTAAGACTTTTAGACCTGCACAGATAATAATTCAAATGATGCTTGCATATCACAACTTTTACTGTCACCTCTCCCCTTTCTCTCTCAGATTCAAAGCATAGATTCAAACATAAATGAGATATAAATAAAGTAAAATAAAATGAAATAAACTGCATATTAAATAAATAGATCCTTCATTCTCTCTCTCTCTCTCTCTCCCTCTCTCTCTCTCCTTAGTGTAGCTTGGAATGCAGTAGTGCCACTTGCAGACCGCAGTGTCCAGGGAGCCCTAAAAAGGGAAGGAGTCTCACTCTGGTTCCTGGCAGCTAGTGGAGGAGGGGAGGCTAAATTAGGCCTGGTTTCATTGACTTCCAGTCCCCCGAGCCCCAGCAGCCCTGCAGCCTACAGGAGGGGAGGCCGTCTGGTGCTCAGAGCCTCTGAAAACGGCTCACAGCTACTCCAGACACTGCCTGGGTAAGTTAGAGTCAGAGGGAGAGATGATGTGCTTAGAAAGCCTGATATGAGAGGTCAAATCTCCTGATAATACTCTGGAGTGCCTGGAAAAGCAAAGTGAAATAGCCTTCACATTAAAGGTGCTATGTGTAGCATTTTAACATCAATAAATCATTACCACATTCATTTTGAGACATTAATGTTAAACAACGAGACCATTGCTGAGAAGATTGACAGCCTCTATGGCCTCTACACTGCATTTTACATTGGGTGCCACTGGGTCGGATTTTGCGGGAAATCCACTATATTGCTTTACGGCACAATGGGATATTTATTTGTGGCACAAATTTCAAAATCTGCTCATTTTACTATATTTGTTCAAAATAGCAACACAAAAACACCAAAAATGTCATCTCCATGGTTACATACAGTAGTTAGTAAATTGGTAGGTAGTTGGAGCTGAAGGTATTCATAGTATTTCCATGATGTCACAGCTCATTGGCTGTGGCTGTCATTTGATTAAGATCACCGGCTAATTTATTACAATCACCTGTTATTTTCCTACCAAGATGGCCATGTGGTGATGTAACAGAATACTATGAATACTGCAAAGAAGCAGATGATGTTTTAATAATATATTAGAAAAATAGGAAAATAATTCTGCACACTAGCCTTTTACTTGCAGTGTGCAGAATTATTTTCCTATTTTCCTTATTAATAATTAAATTTTTGCACCTGCATTCCAACTGACCTTAGTCTGAGTGCAACCAACATCTTTCCTTTTTTCTTTGTACTATATTTACATTGTTATTTTATACATAAAAAGTCACCAGAATGCAGGAAGTACGGTTTCTGAATCTGGGTGTGGACCACCAGACCCCCGCTTTGGTTTGGAAAATCTCTATATTTCTGGACTCTCAAGGTTGGCAAATATGCAACATCCTCTGCAACAGGGTTACTGGGAAATATGGTCTTAATTTTGAGAAACACTAGCGCTAACATGGGCATGAGATAGAGGCTACCAAGTGTCTCGACCATGGTCTCATTTGTTTACGATAATTCTACCAAGGTTTCACAATTCATTTGACAATATTGATTTTTAATGCAACACCTTTAAATACTAAACTTTTGATTCATCGCATTATGTGTTGCACATAACATACAACCTGCTCAGAACATTATTTTTTTCTGCTGATATAATGCTTGCTGTCTCTCTCGCTCCCACTCCCACTCTTTTCTGCTCTTTACCTTTTGCTGCGCTGTCCTGTGTGATTGACCGTGTCTGTTTCTCGGCACTGGCAGCTGCCGACAGGTGCTGAGTGCTGCTGAGTGTTGCTGTGTGTGTGGGCTCCAGGGGCCCGTCTCAACCTTCCAGTGATAGTTTGACAGACACGGCCCTGGGGGCGGAGGAGGAGGAGGCCACATGCCCACACCAGCCTTACTGAGGAGGAACTAGGGGGGTAAGTGAAACCCTGTGACATTGTACCTGACAGGGGTGTTGTGATAACCTCGGTGCCCTTCCTTTTTTAAGTCTCCAAACAGCAGCCTCTACAACACCCCGCTTCCTGTTTTACCGAGCTGTTTCACTGCTTATCTCTGAGGCTGCAAACTGGGCAGATGTCATGAGCACTTCCTCTTTTCACACACTCATAGACTGCAAGTATACAAACACACAGGCATGTGCACATACACAAAGTACGCATACACACACACACACACACAGTTGTGAGAATGGAGGGAAAGAGGAAGTTATAAAAGGGGACGCAGAAAAGGGGCGGGGAAAAATACAGGGGTGACCATATTTGGCATCAGTAGATAATGCAAGCAGAAGATGCAAATGAGATTAGGAGTGGTTGTCATGGCGACATGGTGTTGCGCAGTGATGGTGTGCTGTAAACCTGACCGCATTTGTGATATGGCCGTTGCCAAGCAAAAGGCGCTATTATGAGAGAGAGAGAGGACTAGAGGAAGACAGACATCAAGATGTTTGTTGGTCCCACAATGCATTGCGTCAGCGTGACCTGTGTTGAAGTAGCTTTGTCTGTCCCAGTGGCACGTCAGCGCTAGACAGACACACAGGTAAGGTAAAGTCCAGCGTCTCTAGGATCACTGTTCAATAGATAACTTTGACTCACGCAGTAGATGTTATTATTCAGTGTTTTCCTTATGTAATTGCTGATATTTTACACTGTTCAAAAAAATTTTTTGTTTTGTGATACTGAAAGAAAGTTTCTGTGCCATAGAAAAGCCAACATATGGAGTATTTTGCTGTTCACACAAGGTTGTCTAATTTGCGGTGAAGGCTATGTGAGTGCTTGTGTGAGTGTTTGAAAGGTTAGGAAAATATATTTCATTCATAGTTTATTTTATTTTTATGTTCAGCAGTATATATGCAGGCTACATTAAGACAGAAACTTTGCTGGAAGCTTGAGTGAAAGGCCTCTTTGCAAAGGGTGTTTTCCATTCATTTTCATTTTATCTCCAAGATAAGCTTCGAGCTCTAATGCTGCACACTCACACAGTGGTGTCAGATGGGGACAATACAGTATGCTATTTCCTCTCTCCGTATTTCAAACCTGACAGCTTGAATTGCACCTGCTTCCCCTCACTGCGTCAAAGTGGGAAAAAAAGTTAAGAGAGAAAACCACACAGTATGCTGCAAGGAAATACAACTGCAAATTTGTGTATAGTAGAAAAGGAGTATTTGCCAACATTTACACACATTTTGCTATTCGTCCCACACTGTTACTGACATTTTAGTAATATGTAACATCTTTTTTTCTCTATTCTATAGTTGGCTGGGTTTCTTTGGTTCTGCAGATTTAACTTTGCCAGTGTTCTCTTTTAGTTCATCAATCAGACATAATATCTAGCTTGTTTGACTTGGGGTGCTCCTCACTCTACACTTAAATAGGAAGATGTGTAACACAACCAGCAGCCATTTTAAGTGTAGAAATTACCTCCAGCCTCCATTCTGCTGTCTCATTCTGTAACCTCCAACACAAACTATTGTGAAATGGCTGACATTGAATGCAGCTCCTTTGTGCAGCGCTGTGCTGCGGGCCTTTCTGCAAGGCTGTGTACTGTTGCAGTTGCTGCTGTGATGGTCTGTAATGGGAGTGTAATGTGTATTTGTGGCCTTAGTGATAGATGGGCCGTCAGAGCTTGGCACACAAAGGCTCTGGGACATTTCCTCAGTGGAGTGAGAGTTCACATCAGCCAGCCAGTGTCATTTACAGAAGGCTGGGAAATAGCAGACCGCTGAGACGATAGGCCGGCTGAGGGCAGAAAGTTGCATTCGCCGGGGAAGACGGAGAGAAAATAAGAGAGGGGTAGAGGATGAGAGCGAAGGAGGATTTGATAGGTTGAAAGACACATAGAGAGAGAGAGAGAGAGAGGTTGACCTTGCCTGACCATGTTGGAAACAGGGTTAATAAGACAGATAAAGATCACAATGCTAACTTTGAGTCAGTTCTAAAATATTCTGACCTTCCCTATAAACTGAGTTGTACTCTTTTTTTTTACTCTGAGGTACTTTCTTAACCACACTACACACACACAGACACACACGCACACACCTCTTCCTGTTCTCTATCAGTTAACGTTTATCTGTGTGACCACCCACTGGTTTCGAAAGCAGAATTAGCAGCAAACAGTTTTTCTCAACCCCAGTATGGCGGTTCCTGTTGCATGCTCTCTGCTCATACTGAAATACCGCTCCATGGCCTCATTGATCTCCTCTAGAGCAACGGTCACACCGTCCTCTTATCTATAGGTACAAGACATGTGGCGCAAGAAGTAACAACATACAGCTGATTTCACTTGAGATGAAGAAATAGGGACTTGAAAAAGAGAATTTCCTCATAAAATGGGCTCCCGTTTTACATTTGATCATGAAATATGCAGAATGGCACTTGAGAATATGACTTGTAGAACTGAATGAGCAAACCATCTGGTAACTGCAAAGCTTTCCTCTACACTCACACCCCTAATTGGACTAGGGGAATATGGTCCTGTGGTTAGTGACAAATAGACAAGTGGTTGTGGTTCTTAGGGGAAATTTTGGGGAATTAAGATATAGTCATAAGCGAGAGAGAGCGGCTCGGAGATAGTGTAAGATGAATGATAATGAATAGGAAATAAGGACTAGCAAGGCAGAGAGAAAAAGAGAGACACAGGGACAGAGAGAAAGAGAAGCACTGGCATGATGTCAGCAGCAGTAGAAGAGGGGAAATTCCACGTCAGTGTCTGAGTTTCGCAGAGAGCCCAGATCTTCGGGAGCGTTGCTAATGTGTGTCCTGTGGAGTCAGCCCAGAACAGCATCAATCACTATGTTTCTCCATTATGGGTCAAAGAAAACTCCATTTTAGGGTCAGAACAACCTGCTAGTCCCATT